>NW_024087476.1:0-74771 GCF_009730915.1 Dioscorea cayenensis subsp. rotundata | reverse complement strand
AAGGTTTTTATTCATGAACAATCAAGTTGAAGTTAAAATAAAGGTGGTAGCTCTTGTTGGCCCATATATATATATATATATATATATATAAATATTGGAAATGTGGATAAGTGATTACACACATTTTATTTACCTCTCAATCACGCATTTGAAGGCAGTTGAATTCTTGATCTCCTTCAGTATGAGAGTCAAATGCCTTACTATTTAACCATTACTATGGTGGATGGTTTATATAATTATTAATTATCTAAATGTGTTTATATAAAAAATCATATGATATTTTTTACATTGATAATTGATTACTTCAAACTAAGTTTTATCCAAACAACCAAACTTTTTAACCCCCATTTTATTTCGTCTCTTATACTTTGTGATAATTTTCATGGTCAAAAAGTTTTGGAAGATTATGTGCAAGGAAAAGACCACAATGCACGATTCAGGGGGTATTCATTTCGGAGGAAGTGATCTGAAGTGTGGAAGTGGGTTAAGTGCCACTTCCCTGAAGTGGGGATAAGTGATATCACTTCTAGTACTTTTAGTATTCATTTGTCAGAGAGTGAGAATAAAACCAGAGAATTTAGGTGTTAAGTGAAGATCTATGAGTTAAAAAAAAAACTTTGGAAGTGAAGGGAAGTGAGTTTTATAGATTGGCTCACTTCCATCACACTTCAATAAAAAAAATTATTGAAATGAGTTTAGTTCAAAATCTTTTTGAGGTTTACTTTAAAAAACTTTGAAATAGATTTTTTCTTCTGGTTAATATTGTTGTCCTCATTTATTATTATTTATTTATTTATTTATTTACCAATATGAACATTTATTCTTTCTTTTTTGAAGGGTTGTTGCCCTCTTGCTATCTTCTTTGTATGTTGACTTGGTTTGTGGTCTCCAAGTTCCTAATTGGGCTTTTGAACTTCTAAGCACTAATTCCACCTTGTTTATACCAAGTTATGGAGGTAGAACTGAAACTATGAGTGGAATGTTGGCATTGAAATTATGTTTTGAGTTATCACTTAATGGCTTATGTATTTTCTTATCAATTCTTGGTAGTTATTCCTCTATGTGTATGTGTGTGTGTGTGTGTGTGTGTATGTGTGTGTGTGTAGAACATTAAGACAAATCTATGTGCAGGTGTATCAGCTACTTTTTCTTGCAAAAAATAGTGTATATTATAGACTATCAAGCATTCACATATTATTTCAATGTTGCATGATTGCAGTATTAATTCTCCTAATTATGGGTCTCGTCTACCAAATTCACTAGTATGGTGTCTTGCTCCATTTGATCCTAAGGGTATTTTGAGGTTAACCGGTTTCATTGAATCTACCGACATGTTAATAGTTTACCTTTCAAGATCAACATGTTATATTTAGTTTGAATATTTAAATTGATAACAAAATTGAATCTACTTAATGCTTGTGTTTGTCTTTGGCACCTTACATGGCTGTGTTTAACATTTTCTCTAATATATTAACTTTTGTGAAACCCTAGCTATCCTAATCCTTGATTCCGAGTTTTTAATTTTTATAATTTTTTCTTCTGATGAATCAACTCATTGATGGCCTTCATAACATGTTTTGCTGGATTGCATTTTGGCCACTTTATTGTGCACTACAAGGTACACTTTAGTAAATTGAATGATATTATTTTCACTATGTCCTATTTACTATGTAATTTCATTTGTGCCATTAAGATGGTGGTAGATTGTAGAAGTCCGACTTCATAAATGATACTCAAAAGCTTAACTTAGGTGTTCATATCTACCTTTTTTTTGTCCTTTTTTCATGCAGGGTCATGCATAAAGATTGCTATTGTGGTCAATGAATTTCTTAACATTTCTCTTATGTGGATATATTTTCCAATTCATACGTATAACTGTTAAATTTATCTTGGTGGTGTATATTTATCTCACATTTGTCAAGTATATTTGTTGCATTTCATTTGTTTTGCTCTAATACTAAAAGTTACTTGATAAAAGCTACAATTTTCTAGTTGTAATTTGCAATTTTACTTGTTTGTTTAAGATGTAGATCAATCCATGATCAGCACATTGATGGTCATAATGTTTTCCTTCTCTTGTATTTATCTCTACAGATATGTGTCAACTATATCTTGGTTGTTTTTTAGGATTGATATTAAACTTTGGCATGGAAAAAGTGACAAATGGCTAGGAAATGTTGGCACAATCAAACTAAAGAACAACATGGCTACCATTTCAGCAAGTGGTTAACAATTGGGAGGTATTGAAAGACATTTTTAACATGGAGAAAATAATCATCTTGATTATTTTTTTTCCTTGTCTTTGTAACGGCTTTACTCTATTAAAACATGTGATGTTTATATCGAAAAAATAAGACCATCCTTTATTGGAAACTCAGTAGTGGAACAATTTTTTCATATTTTGTATGTATTTTGTTATGTGTTTCCTATTATATTGGTGGTGTTTATAATTGAGACAGTTATATATGTTAGACTTGCTATAATATTGTAAGCCATGAGAACCAAATATAGGTTTCAATACAGGAGATACAATCATGTAGATATGGAGAACATATTATAAATTCAAAGAAATTAGGAGACTTCTCCAAAAGAAGTGGTCAAGAGCAAGCTTTAGCAAATACACCAACCAATTATCCACAACAACATACTCATTTTTTACTATATCAGTAATGTAAATGAACTTTGCAAGTTTAATTAAAGCTAGAATTCAAATTTGCAAGACCAAGATTCAATTCAATTCAATAGGAATAACATATTAATCCAAATAAAACAAGATAAGACCCCTATAACACTTCATTATTTATATGAAGAAACAAACTAGACTAATTAGGATTCTCTTAACACTTTGCCAATGCAGCTTACTAGGAGATGTTACAAAAAGATGCAGAAAACATACCGCCAGAACAATTTAATTTTCAAAATCAACCACCATAATAGCAAAGCAATGCCCTACATCACAAAGGTAGTATTTGAAAAATGCTTAAATGTAACCAGGTATGAATCTCTTTCACAATAGCAAATACATAAGAAATGTGTATCTTTAAGGATTTATTTAGTAGAATTCATTCCAAGGAAAAGTAAGCATCATAACACTAAACCTACAAACATGGCTCAACAAACTCAATTCCTAGGTACATATCAAACAAACTCTTGAGCTGAATATTGGCATAGGCAGTTTCACAGCTAAAGCTAGAAAGACACCAACAAGAAAAGAACATACTAATAAGAAACAAACTTCCAATGAGAATTTTAATTACCTATGAAGAAGCATCAAAGCTAAGGTTTTGTGAATTGTAGCTATCAATAGGCATAATCAATACATCTACAAGAGAATTGGAATTCACCTAAGAAGAAAAACATAATAGAATATATTAAAAAAAATTTCTAAAATTTCATGACAAATATAAATTAAATAATTTAACATTACCACACTTTCTTGAGTACAGAATTCAACTTGTGTGTTGCTTTGAACATCTGTATTCCTTTTTGTTTGAGTTTTTTAAAAACAATAACATTAGTTTTAGACCATAAAAATAATTATATAACCAAAATGGAATGATGTAAAATTTAAGTACATTTGTTTTTATTCCTAGTGATTATTTCTTCAACTTTTGACTTCTTCCTCTTTGATGGTGGTCAGCCCTTACTCTATACCTTTAAAAGAGTTAGGAACTTTGTGGTTGAAATTGTAACCTTCTTCCAACAATATTAGCGACATAAGTTGATTACAATGACTCTCCCAATAGTTTGTATCATCCATAAGCTTATCCATTGCCACATCCACACATTTCATCAATAAATTATATTTTTCATTAGATTCTATCCCAATTTCAGTATCTTTAGAAAAATGAGAACATAATTTATTGTAGTGCTTCTTTTGTTCACTAGTTTGTGAATTATCATAACAATTCTTCACATAAGTATGCTTGTGTTTAATATCTTTTCTCCAATGGGTAAAAGATATTGAGATGGAGTCTCTTTCATATTCTTTTCAATAAGAACTATGCATATATGTCTACATATAATTCTTATAAACTCAAATAAACTGCATGAGCATTTAATGTCGAATGTAACCTCGTTGTAATAAATATTAAACACCATTTGCCTTCTGAAACTTCCTTCTTTCCCTCTAAAAATGCCTGTCACTTGAAATGTGCATATCACCACATTTGAATCACTAAGTGTGAGATTGCAATATAGCATTTCTTATAACTCATCTTGGAACAGCTTAAAGATTTCATTTGCATAAGCTTCTTGTAGTTGCTTCTCAAAATAACAATTAGTTAGCATCGAAAAGCTTCTATTGAAAAAAAAAAAATCAGCCTTTGATTGATGTCATGAGTATGCACGCAAGTGTATGTGTCAATTGAAGTAATACATGCGAAAGAGCAAGGTCGAATCCACATGGACTAAATAATTCTAGTACTATCTCTATCTTCGGTAGCTAACTAGAAAACAATGATCAAGTTAAATTTCAAGAACAAAAGAAACAAAAGAAATAAAAGACCAAATAAAAGGAAAATGAGAACTATGAACAATGGATAACATGGTACTCGGATTGACTTTACTTGGGAAATTGGTGAATAATGTAATTGCAATTGAATAAAGATAAACCATTAGCTAAATCAGATCGAAGGAAATCAAAATCACACTAAGTGATCTCTTAAGACTCTTTAGTGTCTAATCCTATACTAATGGTGGAAGTGGATTTATCCTACTCCTACTCTTGCACGATTGCAAAGAGATCTAGGAATTCCATGTCAAGAATCGAAGATAAACTACCAAGATTTTAGTCAAAAGGTACATGGCACCCTAACTATCTCTAGTGAGCATCAGTGATACCTATTCATCTATGTGTGATCTCCTCACAAGGATCTCTCAATACACATGTGAAATTAATATGGTGAAGCCTCTCTCAATACGCAAAACCAATAAGATAAACATGGACGAATCCAAAAGCCAAAGGTAATCTATATTAAAAGTAATAAAAAGATAAAAGTATTCCCAAGTTACATCAATCCGGGCACCACCCAAGGAAATTAGACTTCCATGGGGCCTACGTTCATCACTACAAAATGTAATCCAATCTCTAAAACTCTAGACATGTGAAGAAAACCACCCCTCAATGCTGTGATGTTGGAGTTGATCTGAGCCGCAATAGTCGCCAATGGATTGTCACTATGGTGACTCCTTTGAGCTCCTCCTTCGCACCTTGGAGGTTCTCTACAACCCTAGACAATTGTCCTTAGCTTCATTCCTGGAAATTCAGTCCAAAATAGGATGCCCTAAAACCCTTGAAAACTTCTATTTATAATTCTAGAAACCTGACCAGTACATGGGCAAGTACACGGGTGTGTATCTTGCCTATGTAACTCTCAGGACTAGTTCAGAAACCCTCTTCACTGAAGTACACGGGAGACTGTACACAGCCGTGCACTACTTTACCTGGCTGTGTAACTCTTAGGATATTTCCGCACTCCAGCTCTTGGGTTTCATGGCCATGTATTCTTCTTCTATTCTTCTGTCAGCTTTCTCGTCTGGAACATGTTCTTTAAGTCTTTGAATGTACATGGGTGTGTTCTTGATTTACACGGCCATGTTCTTCTTAGTTGGAAGGTGATTAGGGATGCCTGATTACATGATGTCCGCATGCTTCTCTGGTTGTTCCTTTGCCAAAGTCTACACAAACTAGTACACGGGCATGTACCCTACCCGTGTATTTCTCTGTTTGTTCCTTTTGGCACTGTTTTACTTCCAATTTTCTTCCTTTGGCTGTTGTTGTCATTTTTTTATCCTATGAGAAATAATAGAACAATTAAGCACCAGTTATCCATAAAAAACATACTCTTGAGGATCACTTAAGTGCTACATAAGATCGATATAATATGTATAATAGAGCACTTAGCAGCCTTGTTTTATTTCTCAATCGTACATTTTAATGCATTTTCATATTGCTCCACATATTATTTTAGGGATGTTGTTGGTTCAACATAACCATCAAAGAAAGCATTTTTGCTTTCACTTCTTTGGGTGGTTGACGTTCCACCCTAAAAAAGTGCCTTTAACATATTGGGACCCAACATTGATGATTCATGTGTAAGAAATTCACCCAAAAACCTCCTTTAAGTTATTGCGTTAGGAGACTTTCCTGACATGCATACTAACCATGTTCTAAACAACCAAATGTAGGTTTTTATATCTTCCTTTGATAACAAACCAAATCCAAATAGTACATTTTGCATATGATGATTCACTCCAATAAATGGAGCATAAGGCATATCATACTTATTTGTTAGGTATGTTGTGTCAAATGATATGACATCACCAAAAGCGTCATAGGCTGCTATAGATATTGCATCTGCCTAAAATACATTTCGTAGCTATCCTTCCTCATCCATATCAATCAAATGAAAAAAAAAATAATTGAATTTCTCCTTTGCATGCGAGCAAAATTATTGTCAAGTGATTCAACATCCCCAACACCAAGCTTGAGCTACCTTGCTTTTGCAATATAGTTCTGACAATCCTTTTTTGTATATGTTAAAATTTCATATCCACCACCTTCAACTGCTAAAGAATGAAAATTCTTACGCATACCAATACCTGCTTGGTCATTTAGTTTAAGACTTCTCTTCACATATGCATCCATTTTTATTGCACTTTTAAACTGAGATTTTTTGTGGGCTAAGCGAATAACTATGCTTAAAGTGGGTACGAGATATGGTATAGCACCCATCATTGCCAAAAATAACATTAATCTTGGCTTGATAGTTTGTTTTAGTGGATAGCCTAGGATTCAAAGAATTTTTTGCAGTAGAAATTCTTTTACCACTGAGTACACATGCAAGTGTGAAATATTTTAATTTTTCATCTTCTTCCTATTTCGTTGTTCTTTTTGTAATACCAAACTCCTTATGCTTAGCATACTTAACGTAGATATCATAAACTTCTTCTTCAGAATCAAAAACCACACTTGCCTTCAGAATAATTTTTTCACATGTTGAATCTTCCACATGACCATTTTTTCCTTCTCTTTGTTTAAGATTTCAAAACTAGAAGGCCTGGGTTCTGTCTCATTTTGGTTATGTTTAGAAAACTCAATTTCTAATTCTGCCATCTTGCATCTGATTTGGACTAAATTGATAAAGAATCAATGCACAGTCAAATTGCTTTAGAATTAAACACCTCTAAGTTATTCGCTGCATCCAATTTAACCAACTACATAAAATTTAACCAACATATCTATAATTACCACACACACACACACACACACACACACACACAAATATAACCTTCTAAATTCACACAAGATTAATTTTCCTTATAAACCAAAATATTTGCAATTCAATCCTTAGACTTAACAAAATCTGGCTCAAATATCTGCTTAATAATAAGTTAAGAATCAACTAAACAATAAGCTTAACAACCCTAAAAAGCCATCTAAAATTATATATTTAGGTATACATAACAAGTATAAGCTAATATGGTAATATAAAAATCACCAAATTGCTTAGTCAATCAATCCAAAATCCTAATTTAAGCAAAGAAAATAAAGACAACTTTAATAGTTCGAATAAATCATGTGTTTCTCAACAACCAAATATGAGCTCTCTCACCAAGAAAAGTTCCACCACGCTCACTTTTCTCTTCTCCATTGAACTCCTTCTCTAGCGACAAAGTGTTCTTATTCAACTGGCTAGTGAAAGAAGCCTATGAGTGAAAGATCTTCTTCGCTGAGCCCTTTCTCGGGTAAGAAAGTTCTTCTTTGATGTCTTCTTCTTCAAGCTGTGAATGAGAAAATAATTTCTTTAGCCCGTGACTGAAAGATTAGTTGTGGTTTTTTTTTAAATCTAAATAGGAGAGAGAATGAGTGGGTGACCTGGATGACACATGGTCATCCACGTCAGTCAGGAAACACAGTTGGTGGGTGTAACATTACTCTTCAAGATTATATTTCTAAAATTTGACAAGCATTTATTCTCTAGGACAACCTTGCTAATCCTAATGTGAGTCCAATACTATTTATTTATATGGTTTATACTATGTAAAGGATTTATCCCAAAGGGGTTGTTAAAGCACTACAATTGCCTAATTGGTACACCTATGCACTTAAATCAATATAATTTTATTTTATTAATCACTACAATTTCGATGGTGCTTCTCATCTTTACTTAAAAAATAATAAAATAAAATAAAACAAATTTGGGAGAATTTTCTCAACCAAATTGTGTATAAATATTAGTAATAACATATAAGACCATGTGCTACAATTGAGAAAGAAAGAGAGAAAGAAAGAGAGTCTTACAGTGTGATTAACATGTTTATATCTACATACCAAACACCTTTATGAAAAAAGAGCCCTTGATTCATTGACTAAGGCTAGTTGATAATAATGAAGAACATTTATAACAGATAGGATGACCACCTCCAAATTCAGATATAGCAGAAGGATTTTATTTTATTTTTATTAAGTAAAAGAGAATGGATAAACCATAATGAAAAAGGAATTAAAAAACAAAAACACTTTTATCCATTTTTATTAAAAACAAAACAAAAATAAAAATATATTTGATCAATAAAAAAGACATTTTTTCATCCATGACCTTATAACCATTTATGCCATTGATTTTTGACAAAATCCAATGCCATCCAAAACTAAACGATTTCTAAGCTAGGATGCCTTTTTTAGAATTAACAAAAATAAAAATAAGAAAAAAAATTAAATCACACATTGCATGAAGATAGAAAAATAGAAAATTGGCAACCCTTCATTAGTCTAATGGTAGTCACCTACACTGGGTGGGTGAAGGAGTAAAGTCGAACCCAGCATCAAAGTACTGTTGTAAAACTATAGTGATACACATGACATGACTTTCATTGCCATATATAATGTTTGGTTTGGTTAATAAATTCTTAGGTGATCGATATGCTATTGTAACTAGTGCACCATCGTATTTTCTTCTCTTGACAACCTTTTAGTAATTTGGGGGTTGTCACCTTTGCCAACAATATTCAAGTGGTAGGGGAATTCATTGACTTGCATGCCTAAAAGTAAAGTGCAAAAAGAGGCACAAACCTCTCATTCAGCCTATCTAGATAAACCTCTCATTCATGAATTCAATATCAATGTCAAATTCTAGATAATCCTCTTCCATGTCTTGCTATCCATTGAAGATTATATCCTTATAATTTGATGAGAATATATTATGTGGACCTGGTTCAGCCAATAAAAAGAATGTTGGAAAACAGGCCCACAAACAATAAAAAAAAAATTGTACATGAGATACATGCAAAGGAAACTGTGGATTTTATCTTATTGATCAACTATGTGGTAGAGTACCTACACACCCTTATTAACCTGACTCTCTCCAATATATTTTACCCTAACATATATATAAAAAAATGAATAAACTTAAAAATAATTTTGACTCAGTTTGATAATAAAATAAGCTCATAGAATTCAAGATGTACTCAACAAATAATTACATAGAAACATAGGTTTATGGCTATAAATATGGACACTCAAAAATTTAAAAATGTGCCATAACTGAGAGAAGAAAGCAAGGAGCACTTAACAATCACTGCTTAGTGTAGTGGATTGTTACTTAAATGGTGAATAGAAGACCCAGGTTTGAATTATTGGGTCGATAATACTGTTGTAGTACTATGGGAATATTGTACTAATATTGTTCATTCAATGTTTATTGGGTCTCCTGTGGGAGGATGTCAATTTCCTCCCCTCTAGGATTGGTTGTATGATAGGAGATTTATTATTTCGGTTTGGTTCCTAAAAAATCTACTCACACTATGCTAAAAATAGGTTTTAGAAGTGGTTTTCAAAGTCTATATAGGTGGTTAAAACAGCCTCTATACTTTAGCGATATTTTTTCACCTGTCTCTAAACCACCTCGTAAAAAATAGCTCAAGAATATAATGTCGGGTTGTAGCAAATGTTTGGATAAGTTTTAATTACAACACCGGTTATTAGTTACTAATTTAGCCGCGATTTTAACTGCCTCAAAATTTATAATGTTTAAATCCTACTTATATTTTTAGAGGTAGTTATAACCATATCAAAAATTAATATTTTTTAAATATTACTCATAATAATGTTTAAATCATACTCATAGGTGGTTATAGCCCCCTTAAAAATTTATAATTTTTAAGACATATTCTTATTTTTAGCGGCTGTTCTAACTGCCTCAAAAACCTACCTAGTTGGATTAAATTTAATATATTCCTCAGTTAATCATAGGCTTTTGTGCTGCAAATCTCCAAGATAAATCTTGGAAAATAATCATAAGTATACTAACTTCATTTTCATTGCTTTTCATTGACAAATCATGATTATCTCAAGGATAATGTGTTTTACTTAAGTACACCACAAAAAGTAAAAAAAATAAAAAATAAATAAACACCATCTTATCGACCTCTATAGCAATTGTTTAGATGCACAATTTTAAGTACAAAAACCTTAGCCCCATCTTGTAACCCCCTAATCTTTAAGCCTTTTAATTCTTGAACCTTAGTTCTCCTACATAAACAAACAAACATAATCAATATTTGCACACAAAGAAAACATGGTTTATTATTTTTACAACCAAATATATCAGCCGTCAATTCTAGACAAGTCAGTGAAAATGAGAACCAGTCTCCATGTGAGAGTCATAATTGAGATATCACAATGAATGCTAATGAGTGCAATTCATATAGATATTTTTATACCTTTTTTTATGTATTTATCTTGTCCTTAAGCATTTATTTGTTGTGATTTGATGCTAATATGGGTATTATGGTGTATTTGTCCAGGAAAATAGGTTCCTATGCAAAAGAACAGGACTTGGCACAATTACAGTGTGAAAAGAAATGAAAAAGCAGTGTCCTCAGGTGAAGCACGGTCTGAGCACGGGCATGCTCCTTTCCTTGATTATCCCAGTGAATTCTGCATCAGGCGAAGCACCGGCACTGCAGTAAAACACTGTAACCAAGTACTGCAGTAATTAACTGTAGCAAATCAATGTAGTACAAGTTTGGAGAAAAGCATGGTTTGTGTGCTCCTTGCACGACCATGCTCTATTGAGAAGCAGGGGTGTGCTTATTCTGAATTTCTATGATTCTATTGCCTAGACTTTCCCGAGATATTCAGGTAAGAAGCACCCCTAAGCACGACCATGCTCACCCCAAAAACCACTTTTTAAGCCCAGATCTAGGTCATTTGAGAGGATCCTTTCTTCCTTCTTCTTGGGGGGCGGCTGCCAAGCTTCTTCTTGGGGGCCGGGTGGATGCTACGATGCAAGATCGTGAGTGGAGCGGAGCTAAGCCGACGGAACTTCATTGAAGCAATGTCGGAGTGGTTGAGAAGCAAAGAGGGGAGTCTTTCATGGCTTCATTACCTTTTGTTTTCTTTAATCTTTTATGGATTTGTAAAACTATGAGGGGCTAGCCACTCTCTAGTGCCCCGGATCTATGAACTTGGATGTTTATGTGTTATGTTAATTTACTTGCTTTTAATGTCTATGGAGTTCTATTGGTTTCTTGTGTTTAATCATGTGTTTGCATAACTTGATGTGTTTGATTTGCATAGTTGCTTAGGTAAAACTTAGTGTGTGGATTGCCATAGTTGTAGTTGTCTTGTGTGATT
Source organism: Dioscorea cayenensis subsp. rotundata (assembly GCF_009730915.1). Classification (NCBI taxonomy): domain Eukaryota; kingdom Viridiplantae; phylum Streptophyta; class Magnoliopsida; order Dioscoreales; family Dioscoreaceae; genus Dioscorea; species Dioscorea cayenensis. The sequence goes on along the minus strand of NW_024087476.1, from coordinate 63,130 downwards.
GCAAAACTTGATGTGTATGAAACCCGCAGTTATCTTAGCAAAGCTTGGTGTATTTGAGAACCATAGATGCAACATTGCTCTTGAGAACACACAATAACCTTAGGATGTACCTTGTAGGTATTAGGAGCAAGTCCATTGCATGTTTCTCTAGGGGATTAGTCCGGGGCACTACTCTATCTCTGTGTATCTCACCTAGTTTCATTCTAGCCCTTATCTGTTATCTTTCCCTCTTTTATGATCTAGTTGTAACCCTTTTACCAACCATCATTGATCAGCTAGACATTAAAAGATCAATTAGTACTTTAAGTCCAGTCCCTGTGATTCGACAACCCTACCCCTCAAGGAGTACCATTGTATTACTTGTGTGCGACCCGTGCACTTGCAGAGAATACATCACATGCTAAATAAAACAAATTCACACAAAAATAATTTTGAAAAGTAAAAGAATTTGAAGATATTATCATGATGGAAATTATAAATGAGGGTAAAGCTATAAGAATTATAAGAATGACAATGCAAATTGTATGTGAACTCCAATAACAATCAACATAAACTAACCAAATTTATAATGTGAAGATTTACCAAAATACCCAAGCAACATGGATATCATGATAATTTAAGTGGGTGGAAAAGACAATCAAAGAAAATTTTGTGTCCTACTCCAAAGAAAGATTAGGCATAGCAATTCAGGATCCAATTGTCTAAAACCAGGCAAGGGGAATCTATTCACCATGAATAGCCTATCTTCAGTTTTTGCTCCTCAATCATATCTAAGATGATTTTCAGAAAATGTTGATAATGTAGATGCCTAAAGCTTGTTAGAAAGTGGTCAAATAATGAATGAGGTAGATGCACACAACTTATAAGATAGAGATCTAGCAATTAAAAAGGATAAAAAAGGAACGTTTCAGGATTAGTGCAACAATATTTGCTAGTAGTATTAGCTTTAACTTCTTCTAATGTATATGATGCCTCTAACTAGGATAGTTCTACCCTGTGCATTTTGAATGTCATCTAGGTTTGGGGTTCCAAAGTTCTTATTTTAAGGTGAGAAGATCGTGTTAAACTACCCATAGATGATCCATGGGAGTGGTCTTGTCTTGTTTGTCCATACATCATAGTGTATAGCCATTGGAGCTAATCTCTCAGGATTTTGAATTTTACTATCAGGTAGTATTGTCCTGAGTGTATCAGTTTCCTTTTAAATTGGGATTCTTTCCACCCAATGATCATCCCCCTTATCGTGCCTTGGGTACGGGTGAAACAGTAGTATTCTAAACGTCAGCCTCTAGAAGATTTCAAGATTGTATGATTTACCACTGTTAATTTTGATTATTAGATGCAACAGATGTCCGCATGATAAAGTTCTAGGAAGTCCCCAAACTAAATGTCACTTTGTGGCACTACCTAGGCCTCTTATATTCTATGTTATGATATTTATTAGAATACGGGGGTTGACTTAGGTGGACCTTCATGTAGGTCTTTGGAGTACCCATAACTTGTTAGACAGCTTCGATTCTAAAACTTTAATATGTTTCAAATAGTAAGATTTATGATTATTAGAAGTGTCTATTGCAATCCCAACAGCTTTAGAATACTTATCCAATTGCATGTCAGTCCAATTAGATAAATATAGTGGATTAAGAAGAACATCTACTAGGCAGTGCTTTAAGATACCCTTTTTTTCTTTGAATAGCATGGTTGGTATGCTAGGTAACCTAATCCCTTATTCCATTGTGTAAATGGTTTCTTCTACCTACATCAACTGTGGCTGGCTTGAGGGCCTAATTAAGATGAGCATTGATCACTTTTTCTTTGAGAATGTGACAGAAATTTTCTGCTAGATTAGGCTGGGCCTGATTTATTATTTGAATATGAGGCAAACTTTATGGGTTTTTGCCATTAGAGCCTACAAGGTGGCTATAAGAGAGTCATTCTGATTTGGAGAGTTTGGATATAGGAAAAAGGAGTCAATTAGATAAGAATTTGCCTTAGGGATAATTTATTAGATACTAAGGATGAGATGCCACTTAAAACTTGCGGGAATGAAGGCCTCTGAGGAAACTTGAAGATATCCTTGAAGGAACTATCGATTGAATCACCTGTTAGAATAAGTGTGACAACCTGGGTTTGTACCCGTTTTTATGGTATTAGGCTATATGTGGCTGAGATTTGGGCTTCCTGTAGAAATGGGCTATGACTTAATTGGGCTTGGGCTATGGATCAAGTGTACTATAATATGGCTTGGTTAAATCTTCTTCTACATTTGGGTTGCACCCAACTTCCAATTGGTTTAAGCTATGGATTGAGTCCACTGTGTAGATATGGTTACACCCAATTGCATTAAAGTCACACCCTTAATTGGCTCACACTTGACTATCATTGGGTTCATCTCCATTGTGACATGACATCGTCGTGGGACTTATGTATTATCATTATCCTAGTTGTCTTCATCTCGCCTGAGGTTCTAGACAGATCTTTGACAATCTTAATTGCCATTGCTATAGGGTTTGGATCTTCTAATAGCGACCACTTGTCCTTGAAGTTATCAACTGAGACGTCATCATTTTGCTCTTCTTTGCCAGATAAAAAGTTGTTGCTTGAGATTTAGAACACTAGAATAGACATCTGAAGCTTTAACTTGCCTTTCACCTTGGTTAAAATGTTGTGTGAATCTTGGCTCTTGTTGAATATTGGGTTGATGCTTGAGGTGTGAAAGCTTTGGACCCTGGAAGTCTATAATAGTCACTTAGTTGATTGAAGATTGGTTCAGGGGATTTGTTGTTAGTATGGAGAATAACAAAATTTTGCATGATAATGCTTAGGTTAATCATGACAGTTAACTCTACTGAAGTCCGGAGGTGAATCAATACACTAAGTGGGCCAGTCAGGGAGAAGTGTGTGTCACTTGACCATAAGTAGCTCTCCAATCGACTGTTATGAGCTCATAGACTATGGACTAACCCTAATAATGCATGGGAAGGTTCCAAATATGAATCTAATCGCTTGAGCTATTTAATCTCCTAGAGAGTCTGATTTTAGATAACAAGGGAACAAGGGAGATTCGGCAAATGTTCTTTATAGACTATTGCTAGAGTTCTCCTACTTTCGAGATCTTTTTTGGCTACTACTTCATTATCATAGGATAAAAGGTATGAATTTCCTCTAAATGGTGCCAAAAACCTAAAGTGCAGGCTAGTAACTTTTGATAGTGCGCTTTGAAGGTTTGCGGTGGTAGTCACTCCTGACAACACCCTGATGATAATAGCTTTATGTAGTTCTTGTTTTTCCATGATCACATCTAATATGAGGTGTAGAGAAAGTTTGAATTTGCAAGCTTGCTGTCTGGAGGTTTGTGACTGTCTATTGGTTTCCTCACGTGGGGACAATAGTCTTTGCTTTGTGACGTTAATGAATTGACAATGAGGTGGTTGTTTATCTTTCAAGGGTGAAGGGCAAAGTGTTGCGAGATGCCTCATTCCTTGAAATTTCAAACAGACATTTAAATCTCTACATTCATCCATTTGGTGGTTATCAAGAAACAATGAGATCAGGAGTGTAAAGGTTTTGGGGATCGCCTCTGTTTGAGCTGAGAGTTTAGAGTGTCCTTGTGTTTGTTGCTTGATAGGTGTTTACACATGATATATTTTATATTACACACTTTGCATGCATATTCGATGTAAATACCACCTACTTATACTTAATTCATTGTATTTTGATTTTTAGGGTATGTAAGAGGTGATCCTAGAATGAGGAAACATTTGGATGTGTTTTCATGCCAAAATGAAGTTTGAAACTAAAGAGAATCCATACTAGCTACCATATGTGATATGCTTGCATGAAATGTTACCATGTTTTCCCCATTTGAAGGAGTCAAGAAAAGACATTTTGATTGGCATATAGGCTACCATATGGGCTAATACTGGCATATGGAATTTTTGGAATACCATACAGGAAAGCATATGCCCTATATGACTAAACATATTTATTTCTAGAAACTACATCCCAATTTCAACTTATCTCAACCCATACAAACTCCCATACAAGCTCCCATACGACCACATTCTTACCAGTATGAGAGACCTACTTAAGATTCCATTTAGGGTTGATAAAATAAGCTTTTAATTAGGGATAACCTTGGAGCCGCCATTGGAGAGAGGAGTTGGGAACTTGAAGTTACACAATTCAAAGCACATTAGCGACCATAGGAGCTTCTTCAACCATCCACTAAGATTTCGAGGCTAAGGGAATTTTTAAATGCTTATTTTTATGGTTTTGTACTTTATTGTGTTAGATTTATGTTCCCCTTTCATAGGGAACTAATTTGTTAGGCTTTTGGGCATAATACCCCCTATAATTAACTTCCTTGGATAATCTGTGAAGATTTCAATGTGATTTTCTCTATTCAAGATAAGAACTCTAGTAACTCAAATCTAGAGGACATTCAAAATGCCCATTATCTTATTAGGGATTTAAACCTGTTCAAATAACCTCTAACCGGTCACAGGTTCACATGGACAAATGGGTAGAAAATTCTTATGTGAGTCTGTCTAGATAGATTTTTTTATTACGCTAGACTGACTAACCCAATTCCCTTGAGTCCACCAAGTCAATCTCCCCAGATTTAGATTAGATTATATCCCAATCTATCTAGAGTCAGGGATAGATTTTTAGACCTAAATACTTCAAATTCAAATTTTCTTGGTGCTTAATGGAAGGGTTTACAGATCCAATTTTGAGAATGGTGAAATAAGCCTTAACTAGAAGGTTATGGTGCCTTAGATTCGAAACCATAGCCAATAATAGAATTAGAATAGATATTTTTTGGTTCCTACTCACGCGCGCCCATATCCTCACTTTTCTATCAATTTCTAATTTCAATCGTCCTCCCTAATCTGATATTATAGTACTGGTAAAAACAGAAACTCCATTATAGTCTAATTCTGAATGGTAGTAAACACGAGGATTCATTCGTAGTTTCAATCCATGACTTCTCAAAATAAATCAATTTTTTTTGGTTCGCTAAGCCATCCTGCTTAATAAATCATTAGCATTCATTTACAATAGAATCTATGCAGTCACAAGTTTCACCGTTCCTATAGCTTCTCCATTAATGCCTAGGTCTTTCATCTTCTCCATAAAACTAACTTGGTTTAAAAACAAATAGACTAAAGTTATGGGCAAGAAATATGATAAGTGCTTGTGTGAACATATTTCTTTATATGTTTTACATGCATTGAGCATCATTTTTATCATGTTTTATGTCTCATAAATTATATTTGGTGTTCCTTTGTGCAAATAGGGTTTTGAAGGCCTTGAGAGAAGAAAAGGAAGCAAAGATAGGTTATGAAGGCACCTTTTGGGAGTTTTTGTGCAACATAAAGATCAAGATACAAGTGGAGCTCATACACATGGGGGTGTGTGCCAACTTCCAAGAGAATTCAAGTTAAATTGTGAATTTGAAGGGCACAAAGGCTGCCATATTTCCATGTCTTTACTTATGTGAAAACTTCAAGAACCTTTCAATTGATGATTAGATTACGAGAAGCCTCATAGCCTACCACGCGGACGTGTGCCCCTCCATGTGGCCTCAAGAGAAGAGTGTTGAAGCCATGTTTTTTAAGAAGATCTGTAGCAAAAACATTATCCACCTAACCGGGTCAAAATTCCACCCGAGCATATGGAGAAATCTGCAGCCCACCCGGGTTGGTGGCAGTTGACCCAGGTGGGTTAAGGCACATGACAAGCACGAGCTGGTTATTATAAATAGTCATTTTGCCCTATTCTTTGGTATCTTTTGTACAGCTCTTGAGATGTGAGACGGCTAGGGTTTGGAGAGGAAGTCTTTACTGCTTAGCAGATGTTTTTTTTCAACAACTTTGATCGATTCCTCCTTCGTCATAGCGTTAAGGAAGTCACTGACAAACCTAGCTTCGGAGTGGATTCCATCAATACGTCAAAACTCTCCATCAAGGCCATTAGTTCAGATATAGGGGGGTTTATTTCTATGGCTTTTATATACTTTCATTTATTGATGGTTTGTTTTGTATATTGCTCCATGGATAGCTAAACCACTTGAGGGTATTTGGGCTTGTGAACCCTTAGATTCTAATCTTGTTTACCTAATACTTGCTTGCCTTGTTGATCTTATGGTTTTTTGGTTTACAATATTTGTTCACCTTGGTGAGAGAGATGTCACTATTAGAATTGGAACCTTTAGGTTGAAGAGGGTTGAGAGGATGAGTTATGAGATAGTGGAGTATCCACTTTCCTCTCCAATTGGTGCATTCTATCTCTGTATTCCCTAAGCTCGAAGCAATCATATGTGGTGTAAGGTGTTAAGACTGAGAGATTTCTCCACCGGGATCTTGTTGGGGATTAGGGACCTTTTACTTAGAAGTAGAGTTAGGTTTATTTTTAAGAATCGGATACCCTTTGGAATCCCTAGAGTCTATTAAGGTCATATGTGGTGTGAGGTGTTGAGACTGAGAGATTTCTCCACCGCGACCTCATAGGGGACCAGCATCGGTGATCTGGAGACAGGATCTGATTATCTTTGGATTTACATGACTTAACCTACTCATTCTAAAAACACTTTGCAAACCTGGTACCTAATACTTGAATCCTAGGGGAACATTACCCGAATGCCCCACTTTTACTGATTGAGATCTCCCTCTATTTTACCCTTGCATATTCATCTTTGGTATTTATTTCTTCGCACACTAGATCATCACATCATCCTATTGATCGTTAGGCTAGATACAGAGAAGTAGTTAGTACTAGTAACCCTGTTCCCTGTAGATTTGACTACCCAACCCGTTGGGTATTTTATTACTTCGACACCCGTGCACTTGCAGTACACACATAAGAGGTGCATCAAAATACCTTGGGGGCCATTAAAGCATGTAAGGTTGCAATTCTTGAGCCGTTAGACTCCTTGGATGTAGCTATAGTCTCATAGCGTCGACCCAGAAGAACAAATGTGAGAGCTAGACCTCAATCAATCTCTAGTAATGCTTCTACAACAGGAAGAATCTTACTGAAGGCAAAGGTCATGTAACCTAGTTCAATGATGGGGATGTGAAAACCAAGTTCTTATACAATGTAGCTAATGGAAGTCAAAATCTAAACTATAATCATAAGATCAAACATGAAAACACTAAATACGAGTGTGAAGGAAAGATTAAAAAAGCATTTACTTCTTTTGTCTGCTTGCAATTTAGTTCCAAGTGCCAACACAGGTTTAAGATTGACTAGTCTAGGAATTTTTCTTCCAAACCCTATATGGATTTGTCTCCCGTGAAATTCTTTTTTCCACGGAAAAAATTAGAGCTACTACTTTTCAGTTAGCAGTTGACAAAGTTTTAGGGCCAAAAGGATTCCCAATATACTTCTTTCATAAATTTTGTGACGTTGTCGGCCCCAACATAATCAAGCTATAGAATGACTTTTATTACAACTCAACCAATTTAGAAATAATAAATTGGGCAAACATTGTACTAATCCCAAAGGCCATAACACAGGGAACTGTCATTAACTTCCGATCGGTTAGTCTGATCAACCCCTTTCTCAAAGTGTATCTAAAATTTTGCCATTACGACTAGTTAGAGTGACTAATCAATTAGTTGATAAATCTCAATCCGCTTTTATCAATGGTAGATATATTATGGATAATGTGGTTGTAGCTGAGGAACTACTTTTTAGTCTTCAAAAATAATACATTTTAGGTAATATTATCAAAGTCAATTTTGCCAAAGCCTTTAATATAGTTGATTGGGAATTTTTACTAGACCTATTGATTGCTACAGGCTTTAGGCCACGCTAAAGTTGGATATGACAACTATTGGGTACTTCTGAGGCCTTTATCCTAGTTAATGGTTCACCCAATGGCTATGTTTGATATCAACACCAACTCAAGCAAGGAGGCCCACTCTTTCCATTGTTGTTTATTCTAGTTGTTGGTATTCTCAACACAATGTTCACCCATGCCCTCACAACTAGGATAATCTTTAGAATTGCCTTAGGTGACATGAGAGTCTATGTCATCTACAATATGCAGACATGATCATCATCCTAATAGCATAAGAAAGGTAGGGGAAGACCTCAGGATCATTAAGATGATCTTATACATGTTCGTAGATATCTCATGCCTGACAATTAACTTTCATAAGACCTAGCTTTACTCAACCAAATTTGGGCTCACCCTAGTCCTAGGTGCCCCTAAAAGAGATATAGGATAGGATCAAGACCCCGACACGAGAATGCCAAGATTGCCAAATTTGGAAATTGATGCCGAATGGCAGTTTCTCTATCCACTCATTTTACAAATTACTCATTAATGGAGGGCACCGTTGTAGGGTAACACCAACCATCCTTAAGAGCTTTTAACCTCGAAAAGTCAATATTTTCAATTGGCTCTCGTGGGATAATAGGATTCTTACATTAGATAATATCACTGCCAGGGATTGCAATAGACTACCAACGGCCACTTATATCCTTTGCCATGGTGCGATTGAAACTATGGACCAGATTTTTATTCATTGTCCTATGATAGTATCTATTTGGAATCATTTCATTAGAGTGCTAGGGCAAATAGGATTTTGAATTCCATGCAGATCTCTAGGATGGATGGTACAAGGGACTTGGCCCTTCACATAGGCTGCCATGGTCCTTGCTAGGTAGGGAGCTTGTTTGGCAAATTTGGTCTGAAAGAACTGAATGCATATTTAATTCTAATTCACTCTTATTATCTTCCTTGATTATGGGGATAAGCCATGTGTTCCTCTTCTGAATGTCTGATGCTCTTGAAGTTAAAAAACATAAGCTAGTTGGCTCATCCTTCACAATTAAAAAGAGTATACAATTTGCCTTTCCACGCATGATGAGCCCAACCCAATGACGGTCTATATTTGATCATCGGCTAGCACATAATCCTACCTTAGTTTGCGGTGCTCTAGGAGAAGATCCTCTTTACCTTACATCCTTTCTTTTTATTCTTCTCTTTTTTTCCTTATGATATATACATCACCAGTAAATTATGTTATGTTTCTTTTCTTTACCTTGTACTCTCTCTTCTTTGTACTTTGTACCTCTCTATATTCAATTTTAATAAAATAGTTGTTTATCCACTTTATAAAACAAAAAAATAAAAATCAATATAATCCCACTATTAATTGACTTAGTGAATTTTACGCTCTAAAGTGTTTTAGTGGGAGTATCATTCAAATCCATTATTTTTCTTGATTTATATATGTTCATATCCCGTGCATAAATTAAAGACCATAACAAGAGTCTCTTGATTACACTTAGGGGTCATTTGGTTTGCGGTAATGTTTTCACATTACTGCCTGTTACATGGTAATCTGAAAAGATTACCTTATTTGGATTAGTGGCAGTGGTAATATTGTTGGTAATCAATGATTACCAACTTTGGAATATTACCAAGGAACTTGGCAATCCCATTACCACCAAATCAACTGCCTTGTTGGATAACTAAGTGGTTGGTAATATGAAATTTTTTTGGACAAATATACCTTTGTTTTAAAAATAAAAATAAAAGATAACATACTTTACCCGTTCATAAAAAAATTTAATTTTGGATGACATTATTTTGGGAATATCTTCAACTTCAAAATATTAATTTTGTATATTATAGTTAATTTTTCATATAATAATTTTATTTTATCTTAACTTTTAATTTGCTCAAAATTTTAGATATAAAGGTATTTCAGAAAAAATGCGTAAAACTTAATTTTTGATATTATAATTTAATTATTTTGATCATAATTTTATTTTACTTTAAATTTAAATTTGCTTAAAATTGTAGATATAATTGTATTTTGGGAAATTTGTGACATTACTAAGTTGATTATTGATATGAGTTTTCAACCAAACATGGTTATCACAAATTATCACATTATTCCTGGCATATTATATTCCCGATCTTATTACCATTATAATCTTATTATGTGGTTACTGTAAACCAAACGACTCCAATTTACACTAAAAGGCTACTTTGGTCTACTGGTATTGATCAAAAGTGTCTTTTGGAAACTCTCATTATTAAGATTTAAAACATAAAGCACATAACAGTACCAAAATCCCGTGTCCCCCGGGTGAGTACTTATGAACTGAACAATTAATTTTCGGTGATGTGCTCTCATGGCTTGTAGCTTGTCCACTTTCTAAATAAAATTTCTTGATAATTATGATTTTGCATAAATAACAAATTCATTTATGCAGAAGAACAAGGAAACCCAGTGAATCTATCATTAATTTATTCCTTATGTGTATAAGAAACTTTAATAATAATAATAATAATAAATGGAAATCTCAAGAGATAATTTAACTTTAATTGACAACAAAGCCTTTCCCAGTTGAGACCCAAAAAAAAAAAGCAAAAAATAAAAAAGTGATGAATGCATTGTATTCCTTCGAGCTTTTTAAAAATATTGCTTTTTAAATTAATTACTAAAATAGGTATTTTTAAAAATTATTTACCAAATTAGGCATTTTATTTTTAATATTAAATTTTTAAAACTTTTTAATAGTTGTGGGTTCCATCGGTTTTTAATATTAAAATTTTTATTTTTTTAAAAATCGGCGAGTCCCACTAGTTTTTAATATTAAAATTTATTTTTTTAAAAGCGAGATGGGTCCCTCTTTTGGTTTTTAAATTAAAAACAATTTTACACTAAAACCCTTATCATTTCATAAAATTTTTTACAACTAGTTTTATTCTCACTTCTATTTTCACTAATCCTAACAGATAAGGGTTTTAGTAATATTCGGTTAAAAAAATTTAAAAAGATAAAAATTGTTGTGGATTAAAATTTTTTTATATACATAAAAAATTAAAATTATCTCCAATAATACATAAAAATTAAAATTATCTCCAATATTAGAATAGTCGAAAGATGTAATTGTTAGGGAGAGGTGGAGAGTATTATTGGGAGGGTTGATGGGATGAATTATCGTGTGCAAGTGGCACCTCCCATTCATCAAGAGACTATTAGATCAAATTCATCATAACCATCCATTTGTTAGGTGGAGGCCTAAAAATTATCTCATAGTAAAAGATGTAATTATTAGGGTAGGTGGAGAGTATTATTGGGGGTTGATGGGGATACTGAATTATTGGTGAGAAATGGCACTCGCCTCATTCATAAGAGCCATTGGATCAAATTGATCATAACCATCCATTTGTTAGGTGGAGGCCTCATTCACTAATCCTAACAATTACATCCTAACAATTACATCTTTGACTATTCTAATATTGGAGATAATTTTAATTTTTATGTATTATTGGAGATAATTTTAATTTTATGTATATAAAAATTTTTAACCACAACAATTTTTTTATCTTTTAAATTTTTAACGAATATTACTAAAACCCTTTATCCTGTAGGATTAGTGAAAATAGAGTGAGAATAAAACTAGTTGTAAAAATTTTTATGAAATGATAAGGGTTTTTAGTGTAAAATTGTTTTTAATTTAAAAACCAGTGGGACCCATCTCGTTTTAAAAATAAATTTTTAATATTAAAACTAGTGGGACCCTGCCGATTTTTAAAAAAATAAAATTTTTAATATTAAAAACCATGGAACCCCACGATTTATTAAAAAGTTTAAAATTTAATATTAAAAAAATAAAAATGCCTAATTTGGTAAATAATTTTAAAAATACCTATTTTAGTAATTAATTAAAAAAAAAGAAATATTTTAAAAATATAACATAATTATTTATTCATTATATTTTGTTTTATTCTCTGTCAAAAATTTCTCAAAAAACCAAGAAGATTCCTTTTGTCTTTCTCATTCCTTATTTGAAAGCATGGAGCATGCCTTCAATATGGCGTGAAGGCATTGAAGGCATGCTCCATGACACACTTTCTCCGTCCTCCGCTTTGAATATTTCGCCATTTATATATTATATTTGTATATTATATATATATACAGTCATGGATAATTATGAGGATAGTATCCTTCCGAATGGGATAAGAGAATTCCTACTATTCTCTCTCAATTGAAAAAATAATTGGAAAATAAAACAGCAAGTACAAAAATAAGTAATAAACCCCAGTATAGACTGGTACGATTTAATTCAACATTTTGTTCATTCGGATTTGATTGTGTCATAGTTCTATAATTCGAATTAGGTATATATATATATATATATATATATATATATATGATAACACGTCTCTGTGGACATGCGTTCCAAAAAAACAAAAATAAAAAAATATATGAACAAGAGAGTGGCCAATAATAATAATAATAAAAGTTATATTAGAGTGATGGTTTAGTTGGTTTTACAAAAATTCGAAGATGAAAATTAAATTAAATAACTAAAGAATTAATGTTAGAATGATGATTGAACGGTTATAATGAAAGAACTATATAACACTGGTCATTAGTGATACTATTAATAACATTATTGATGAATGATGTTGGATAATATACCACTATTGGATTAAAATGCAATTGCTGATATACAGATGTATATAGAATTTTTATTTACAAATGGCCGCAGAAGTCTGACCCCCTCTCCTTCTGTGTGTGTATATATATATATGAAGAGATATATATATATATATATATATATGAAGAGGCAAAGTTTCTCCTTTCACTAAGCGGTTACCAGTGCACCACCTCCACCTGCACCCACTTTGATTTCTTCGGTTTGCCGTCTATCTATCTTCTTTCTTTATTTCCTCAACTCTTCTCTTGTTTTTTTTTATATAAAAAGAGACAGATCAAGGACGCTGTTTTTTTTTTTTAAATTAAGTTGGATATATATAGTTAACACACAAAGGTTTGCAAATATTAACTGCATGATAATCTTCATCTTTAATTTCACATGTAAATAGAGGGAGAGAGAGAGTTTGAAGAGATTTTATTTTATGTTTTCTTTTTTCCCCGTTTTATGTTTTTCTGTTTTTGTTTTAGGAGGAATCATAACTGAATTTTAATATTATTATTATTATTATTATTATTATTATTATTATTATTGTTTTTGTTTCTAGTTCTGATTTTTTTTTCGTTGGGTTTGGGTTTGCATGAAGAGAGAAATTAAAAGAGATGGAGGATGAGAAGAGTAGCAAAGAAACAAAGTATGAAAAAAGTTACTTTGATGTTCTTGGGCTTTGCTGCACTTCAGAAGTCCCTTTAATTGAGAAAATTCTCAAGCCTCTTGAAGGTGTTGAAAAGGTTACTATCATAGTCCCATCCAGAACTGTCATTGTTGTTCATGATTCTCTTCTCATTTCTCAGCTTCAAATTGGTAATTTTAATACAAAACTCTTCTTCTTTCTCCTTTTTTTTCCATTTCATCATGTAATTAACCATCCATCATTCAATTATATATATACATATATATTTCAGTGGAGGCTCTGAATCAGGCTAGACTTGAGGCAACAATAAGAACATATGGAACAGGAGGGAGGATTATGAACAAATGGCCAAGTCCTTACATTTTGGCTTGTGGAACATTGCTTATAATTTCAGTGTTTCATGTGTTTTTCCGGCCACTGCAGTGGTTGGCCATGGCGGCCGTGGCAGTCGGCGTCTTGCCTATCATCCTCAGAAGCGTCGCCGCTCTCCGGCGATTCACTCTTGACATCAACATCCTGATGTTGATTGCAGGTCATATAACTTCATCATCTCAAACTGATTTTTTTTTTTTAATTTCTAGTAAAATCAGAGTATCTGTCATATTTATGTATCATTATGATCTAAAATTGACATGATTGACATGTACACACAAAGAGCACATATCAAATAAAAACAAAAGTTTCAAGCTATGAAATTATCTTAACATTTGGTGATTGATGGCAGTGGGTGGAGCAATTGCATTGAGAGATTATGAAGAAGCAGGATTCATTGTGTTCCTCTTCACCATTGCGGAGTGGCTTGAAACAATGGCTAGCCATAAGGTCCTTCTTTATTTTATTTATTTATTTGTTTTCTATATCTACCTATCTACATTGTTTCCATTACAGGAAGTATCTTTCAAGCATTTTTCTTTCTTTACATAATGAAGTAACAGCCATGAAAGGACTCTGGACTACTTTGTTTTAAGTGCCAAACAGTTGCTCTAATTCATCTAAATTTGTATGCCTTTACTTATCACAGGCAACAGCTGGTATGTCTGCACTCATGAGCATGTCGCCGCAGAAAGCAATTCTCGTTGAAACAGGTCAAATTGTCGATGCCCGGGATGTGAAAATTGATACAATTGTTGCTGTCAAAGCCGGAGAAGTCATTCCCATTGATGGTATTGTTGTCGATGGACATAGTGAGGTTGATGAGAGGACTCTCACAGGGGAGTCCTTTCCAGTTGCTAAACTGGTCCAGTCTCAAGTTTGGGCCGGCACACTGAACATCGATGGTACACTGTCATATTCACATCCAACTGTTTTATAATTGACTATCAACTCTTAAAGATACACAAACATTTTGCAGGTTATATAAGTGTAAGGACAACTGCTCTAGCTGAGAACTCGACCGTTGCTAAAATGGCGAGATTAGTTTAAGAAGCACAGAGTAGTCGATCAAAAACTCAGAGATTAATAGATTCCTGCACCAAGTACTACACACCTGGTCAGTAATCAACCAATTCTATAGAGTTGTGAAAAACATGAAACAGTATTACTTGATGGTTTGTGGTAAAAAAAAAATCTTTTATTATGCAGCTGTGGTGATCATAGCAGCAGGAGTAGCAGTGATTCCCTTGATAACCAGAACTCATAGCCAAAAACATTGGTTCAAATTGGCATTAGTCTTGTTGGTAAGTGCATGTCCATGTGCATTGGTGTTGTCAACACCTGCAGCGACATTCTGTGCACTGCTGAAGGCAGCAAGGAAAGGACTTCTGATTAAAGGTGGCGATGTTCTTGAAGCACTGGCCAGCATTAAAGTTGCAGCTTTTGATAAAACAGGGACTATCACAAGGGGAGAGTTCACTATCTTGAACTTCATCCCAATCGACAACTCCATTACTATTGACAGGCTTCTTTACTGGTGAGAAGGATTTAACTATTTAGATTTGTTTTTCGGTTGTTGGGAGTTTGATAGGAAATTGTTCTACCTTTCAGGGTCGCGAGCATCGAAAGCAAGTCGAGTCATCCAATGGCATCTGCACTTGTTCAATATGCCCGGTGGAAATCTGTTGAACCGAAACCAGATAATGTGAGTGAATTTCGAATTCATGCTGGAGAAGGAATCCATGGACAAATTGATGGTTGTAGCATTTATATTGGAAATAAAAAAATCACAACAAGAGCAGGTTGTCCAACTGGTAAGATTCTCGTCTGTACCCTTTATTTTGGATCTTTTGTGTTTTTTCTCTCGTTTATAATGGATTTGTGGTTTATTCACTTCATAAAAAAAATAGATTTTTATTTGCTCTTATTCTTAAAAGTTAAATGCCATCTTCAACACTAAATACCATACTTACATTAAAATTATCAGTCCCAATGATGAACAATTTGGAGGAAGGAGTTACGGTCGGTTACGTGTTCTGTAATGCTACACCAATTGGAATATTCACTTTATCAGACACCTGCAGGACAGGGGCTGCAGAAGCCATCAGAGAGTTGAAATCTTTGGGTGTAAAAACTGCAATACTTACCGGTGACAGCACAACAGCAACCTTTAATGCCCAGAATCAGGTATCAAATCTCCAAAACACTTTTATTCATATTAGAATTCTTTGTAGTATGTACATTGCAAATGTGGCTGAATTTGTTATTATTTTGACAGCTGGGGAATGTAATAGAAATGATTCATGCCGAACTGCTGCCTGAGGACAAAGTACGAATAGTTGGGAACTTAAGTCGAAAGAAGGATCAACTCTGATGGTTGGAGATGGAATGAATGATGCACCTGCATTGGCAATGGCAAATGTGGGGATTTCAATGGGCATATCAGGTTCTGCAGTTGCTATGGAAACCAGTCATATAACTCTCTTGTCAAATGATATTGGCAAGATACCGAAAGCAATCCAACTTGCAAGGAGAACACATTGGAAAATCATTTTGAACATTGTGTTCTCTGTGATCACCAAGGTTGCGATCCTCATCTTGGCTTTCACCGGCCATCCTCTCCTGTGGGCTGCAGTCCTGGCCGATGTTGGTACATGCTTGATAGTGATTCTGAACAGCATGACTTTGCTAAGAACGAAAGATAAGATGAAGAAGAAATGCTGCAATTCGAAGAACAAGTTAAAAAAAACATGCTGTTCTAATGAGAATAAGCACCATGATCATGGTAAAATGCATAAACATGGCTGCCATGAGGATGAGATTGCACACAAACATGCTTGCAATGAGCATGGCCACCATGATCATGAGGAGGTACATGCGCAAGATTGTCATGACCACAAGGAGCATGACCATGCAAAGGCACACGAGCATGGTTGCCATGACCACTGGGAGGAGGTACACGCACAAGGTAGTCATGAACACAATGAGCATCACTGTCATGATCATGGGGAACTACATGAACATGAATGTCATGGATATGAAGAACCACATAAACATGAATGCCATGAGCGCACAGAGACAGAAAAGAAAGAACATGAGAAGATATCAGATTGCTGTGACGGGGAATTACCAAATAAGTCTCATTGTTGTTCAGAATCTGTTGCAAAGGCAAACAAAGAACATCTTATCAGAATACCCTGTGCATAAAAACGACATTCAGAAAAGCACAATCTGTGTGGCTGCAAAGAGGATGCAATCAAAGATGACCCCTGTTGCGCAAGAGCATCTGTAATAGATCTGAAGGCACAGAGTAGTAACTGTCTACATCTGAACAGCCAAAATCATGAGATTACTGTACATTGTTCGAGAATAAGAAACAACTGTGGGAGGAATGCAGGAAGCTCTTTAGTTGGAATAAGGAGAAGAGAGGTTGCTAGGTGTTGCAGCAGCTACAGGATGGAATATCGAAAAAGAAACAATTGCTGTAGAGGAGCAATGCAACACCCTCCGGGGATTATTATTGAGTAAGGAAAGCAACGAAAGAAAGGAAAGGAACCAACAAATACTGATAATAACCATTTTTGGATGTTTAATCACAGAAGCATTTGAAGGAACTTAAGAATATCAAGAGTTCATCATCTAAAGCATAGAATTTGTAGGGAAAAAGTAGTTTGAACTTCAGGTATGTTGCTTATAATCTATGCAATTTATGTTTCAATATATATATTTTTCTTCCCATGCAAATTTAGTATCAAAAGCAAAGCATGCCAACTAGAATATATACCTGCAATATGTGTGCATGAATTGTACCACAGAATAGCACTTCCAACTATCTATGAATAGTGTGAGGAGATGATGAAAATGAACACCTTTGCTAGAGGGCTAATGTTCACACTAACTTCATCGCCCTTTGATAATGGGCTAATATCGCTAGGTTATAAAAAAATAATTTACGAAAAAAAAGACGTATCTACTCAATATACAAATTTTTAAGGAAATAGTCATTGATAGTAGAGAGGGGCACATGCTGATGTGTGGTCTCTGTCTTCTCATGTAAGGCTTTCACATGAATTAAATGATGCTTGAAGCTACCAATTAAATAGTAGATGCATCATTCACAAGAAAAGGGGTATTTGAAATCAAGACATATTTATCGTTCATGTCTAATGAGATATTAGCTGCTTCAATGAAGCAAGTTTTTTTTCTCATACAAAGATATTTTGAGCAAGAATCAAGCGCACAAACTTTTTTATGTGTTCTTACCACATGCATGGAGAATGAAACATGATGTTTACGAATCAAAACAACAACACATATTATAAATAATATAAATCAGCACATATTTAATTTAGTCTGGAAGAAAGCATGGCTGCTCATCATAGAGCAGCATGAGGAACAACAGTGGATTTCTGAAGAAATTCAGCATCAATGTGGAAAAAGAAACAAGCAAGAAGAAGGTAAAGGAATCAAAAGTTCAATCCTTCTTACCTAATGAGATCTGGGTAAAGTCAAGCTTTTTATAAGAAAAAAAACAAATTATACTTGTGGGAAAAAAATTGCAAGGAATGTATTCAATGAATTAGGTAGATGACCAAAGATAGCGGTTGTAGAATTTGACGGAAAACTTATAGTGGGGAAGTAATAAATTTATTTCTGAAGACATATACTAGTCCAAGCAAGTTACTGGAGCATCATAAAATTATAAAGGCTTGCTACTCCATGAAGGTAGTATAGATGCAGGTATTGAAATCATACTTAACCCTGTTTATACTACTACTCATATAAAAGATAGTAACAAAGTAACACTTCCTACAAGAAAAGGACAACAAGAGTTCTGCTGCATTACGAAGTAATGCAAAATGGATGAACGAAGAACATTTGTAGATCCGATAAGAGAAAAGGTCAGGTATACTATTCTATCTTGGTTTATTTTTATTTTTTAAAAAAAGGGGGCTCCTTTCTACTATCCATTATAATTTTATTTTTATTTTTAAAATTTTCATTCTCAATCTTCTAATTTTTTAATTAGTTATCTTGTTCTTATCTCTTAAGACAATTTGTTTTACTGTAGGGATCTTTGTACTCATAATTCAGACTATCTATATAAACACACCCAACCATGAAGACACTTGTTTTTGTTGGAGTATTGACTGAAGAACTGTTGGAGTATTGACTCAAGAACTGCAGTGAATGAAGGAGAGATGTATGAGCTGATGTGGTGCTCACTCACAGATTCTCAGAGATTTTGAGCTAACCTACATGAGCATGCAATATACACAGTGCTCTTACCATGCATTCATATTTGGTGGCTGATGTCTTGTAATACTTAATAATAGTAAGTACTAGTAATGGAGTGTTGTACTAGAGTATGGTTGAGATGTGTTTTGTTGATCTATCTCTTTTGAGCATACGTATGTGTTTTCCATTGTTATTGCATTAGTGAGGGAAGAACTTTCAGTTCAAAACCATTTAATTATATGCATCTTTTTCACTTCCTCATTTCTTCTACACTAGAATAGTAGTGATAACAGAGAACAGTGGCATCAGAGCCTTAAACGTTGCTCCCTCTCTTGTTGCTCTCGCATGTGATAGATTTACAAGCTCACTCAGAAAGCTCAAGTTTCATTCATGGTTGCGAATGGGCTTCCTTCCTTGGTGATATTTGAGGGTGAAGATTATGGATATTGGAGCATTATGATGAGAACTTTATTTTGTTCTCAAGAACTTTGGGATTTGGTTGAAAAAGGAATCCCAGAGCATGAAGATGAAGCAAGGATGAAGGAACACAAAAAGAGAGATTCTAAGGCTCTCTACTTGATTCAGCAATCATTGAACCTGCAATTGTTTTCCTTCATAGAAGCAGCCAACACTGCAAAAGAGGCTTGGGAGCTGCTGAGGATACAATATTAGAGGAACTCTAAAGTCATAGCTGTCAAACTTTAGTCATTGAAAAAATCATTTAAAGGTCTTTGGATCAAAAGCAACAAGTGGGTCGAAGACTATGTCACACTAGTGGTGGAGCTTGTTAACCTAATGAATAGCTTAGGAGATACTACATCTACAGCCATGGTAGTAGGAAAGGTATTGAGAAGCCTGGAAGCCAAGTATAACCATGTTGTTACGACCATTGAAGAGTCGAAGGACATCACTACACTAACTTTGAATGAACTCATTGGTTCCCTCCAAGCTTATGAAGCACGGCTAATCAGTTAAGTTGATCAAGTAGAGAAGAAGGTGCTTCATGTGAAAGGTGAACCCTCAACAACCAAATAACCTGAGCGGGCTCCAATGAGAGGCCGGGGGAGGAGTTCTTTTCAGAGAAGTAGAGGAAGGGGAGTAGAACTAAAGTAGCAAGTCATATAACCGAGAGGTTTCAGAAGCAACATCCAATGTCACTTCTGCAAAAGATATGGTCATATCAAAGCTCACTGCTAGTTCAAGGAGAAGCCAACCGGTAGGGGAAGTACTTTGGTTGCAGAGGAGAAGAAAAATGAGGTAAGCAACTTATTTATAATGCGCAATGAAGGTGTCTAGGGTTCAAGCTTAGTGTGGATAGTTGATAGTGGTTGTTCAAACCACATGACCCGGTTAAAGGATCTCTTTGAAACCCTTAATAAATCTCATAAGTTCTGCGTTCGGCTAGGAGACGACAAGGATATCTCTGTAGAGGGTAGAAGAACATTCACCATTAAAGTCTAAGAAGGTCGAGTGAAGCTAAGGCACAATGTGCAATACGTTCCTTGGCTCGCCCATAACGTTCTCAGCATGGGACAGTGCTCTCTAGAGGTTACTCTATTGTATTCGAAGGTGATACCTGCTCCATAGTAGATCAGAGCTCATGAAAGAAAGTGATAAGCATAAAAAGAACAAATAATAATATGTTTCCAATTGAGCTCTCGAGTATGGGGGGAGTCAACATGGCAGTAAGGAAGCTCAGTGTGACTATGACATGGCATCAATGGCTTGGGCATTTGAATCATCAAAGTTTGAAGATGTTGAAGTTCAGAACCATGGTAATGGGGCTTCCAGACATTGGCGAACTTGATCCCTGTAACGAGTCTATCGTCGGGAAACACGTAAGGAGTTTATTTGCTCACGAGAGTGGAAAATCTCGGAGAGCCATTGAGCAATTACAACGTGTTCATGTGGATATTTGTGGCCTAATGCATGTTGAGTTAATGGGTGGGAATAAATTCTTTCTCCTATTGCTGGATAACTATACACATGTGACACATATATATTTTCTCTGGTTAAAGGATAAAGCTTTTGAATGCTTTCTAGAATACCAGGCATTAGTTGAGAGAGAATCTGGGAAGAAAATTAAGATCTTGCGCTCAAATAGGGGTGGTGAATTCCTCTCTTAGGAGTTCAATGAACACTGCAAAAGATCTGGTATTCAACAAGAACTGACGGCCCTGTATACCCCACAACACAATGGAATAGTAGAGTGAGAATCAACTGTAGTTTAGAGAACTCATTGTTTATTGAAGTGCAACGGGTTGCAAACTATGTTCTGGGTATAAGCGCAGCAATAACCGTCTACTTGCCAAAAATCTCACCAACTGAAGCACTCCCAAATATGACGCCATATGAGCAGTACACAGGAGTGAAGCCGTCTGTGAAGCACTTGAAAGTATTTGGATGCATAGCTTTGGTGCAAGTTCCATCATAGAAGCGACACAAGCTTGAAGACAAATTAGAGAGATGTATATTTATAGGTTATCATATGAAAACTAGAGCCTATAAGATGTACAACCCCAACACATGCAAAGTTCTATTGAGTAGGGACATCATGTTCAGAGAAGATGCTCAGTGGGACTGGAATGACACCGCCAACACAAGTTCATTGTACATGTTGGATGATGTTTTCTCTATTGAGTCAAGCCTAGACTCATCATAGTCAAGTGCAAGTTAAGGAAAACTCACACACACTCATCCAGTGCAGAATAATGCAACACAATCTTCAGCATCTATAGAATTCAACACTCTAGCAATAACTAAATTAGAAGATGCACTAGATGATGAATCTCCTCCCAGATGGACAAGACAACTAAGTGAAATATACAATAACTATTCATTTTTATTTTACATATTGTTGACCCAATGATATATGAGGATGGAGCAAAATATAGTGAATGGCAGGTGCAATGACAGAAGAACTGAATGCAATACAACAGATTGATACTTGGGACTTGGTGGGCAGGCCTGATGAGAAGAAAATAATTAGTATGAAGTGGATCTTCAAGACCAAGTATAAAGCAAGTGGTGAAATCTTGAAACACAGAGAAAGGATTGTCGTTAAGGGATACACACAATAATTGGGCATTTATTTTGATGAAGTGTTTGCACTGGTGGCACTGATGGAGACAATAAGGTTCTTGTTTGTACTTGCAGCACAAAAGGGATGGTCTCTATTCCATTCGGATGTAAAGTCAACATTTTTAAATGGAGAGATCATCATAGAGGTTTACATGGAGCAACCTATGGGATTTGAGGTAGAAGGGAAGGAGCACATGGTGCATAAGCTCAAGAAAGCCCTGTATGGATTAAAACAAGCCCCTAGAGCCTGGTACACCAAAATCGATTCATATTTCTCTAAGCAGGGCTTCAGGAGAAGTGAGAATGAACATATACTCTATAGGAGATCTGAAAAGGATGGAAATGTCTTATTAATGTGTATATATGTGGATGACATAGTATGTTCAAGCTCTTCACTTGATCTGATTGTAGAATTCAAATCAGAAATGGAGAAGCATTTCAACATGACTAACCTTGGATTATTGAGTTATTTTCTAGGGATTGAAGTGGTGCAAGATGAACAAGGTGTCTTTGTTTCTCATAGTAAGTATGCACATGATCTTTTGAAGAAGTTTAATATGTTGAAATGCAAATTAGCACCAATGCCCATGTTCACTAATGGAAAATTACAAGCGAAAGATGGCCCAAGAGACACAGAAGCACATAGATACAGAAGTTTGGTTGGATGACTGATCTACTTGACTCACACCTGACCCGGCATAATATTTGTAGTTGAATTCTATCATGGTACATGAGTAAACCATTTAAAATGCATGCAGGAGCTGGGAAGCGAGTGCCGAGTATCTCGCTGGATCAATGGACTTTGGGTTGTGGTATGCTCATGGAGAAGATTACAAGTTACATGGTTACTTTGATAGAGACTAGGGTGGGAGTCTAGAAGACAAAAAAAACACCTCAGGAGTTGTGTTTAGCTTAGGATCAGCTGCCATTTCATGGATGTCGAAGAAGTAGGAAATGATAGCATTCTCAACAACAAAAGTGAAGCATGTTGCAGTCGCACCAGCAGCATACCAGTGCTTGTGGCTTAGAAAGCTAATGGAGAATTGTGATATATGGTCCAAAGAGTCAATATATTATCAAAATCTAATTGGAAATAGCACATTTGTTCTAAAGCATTGCAACACTGAAGAGAAGCATGATGGTTTATTCATGAAGCAGTTAACTATGCAAAATAATATCATGATGAGAAGGTAGCTAGGTGTGTGCAATCTTCAGTCAAGGGGGGAATATGTTGGAGTATTGACGGAAGAACCATTGTGAATGAAGGAGAGATGCATGAGCTGATGTGGTGCTCACTCATAGATTTTTAGAGATCTAGAACTGACCTACAAGGGCATGCAACATACACAATGCCCTTACCAAGCATTCATATTTGGTGGGTGATGTCTTGTAATACTTAATAGTAGTAAGTACTAGTCATGGGGTGTTGTACTAGAGTATGGTGAGATGTGTTTTGTTGATCTATATCTTTTGAGTATATGTATGTGTTTTCAATTATTATTACATTAGTGAAGTGAAGAGCTTTCAGTTCAGAACCATTCAATTGTGTGTATCTTATTTACTTCCTCATCTCATCTACACTAGAACAGTAGTGAGAACATAGAAAAGTTTACTAACATTTTCCCCACTTCTCGAAAATAGTGTGATCATATGAAACAACTTTATGAAAAAAGAGATCTTGATTCATTTGCTAAGGCTAGTTGATAATAATGAACACTGTACAATGGATAAGATAGCCACCTCCAAATTCAAATATTGCAGAAGGATTTTTATTTAACAAAGAAAGAAAGTGGATAAAAAATAATGCAAAAGGAATTTAAAATAACAAAAACATATTAGATAAAAAAGACTGACCTTATAAACATTAATACTATTGATATTTGATTGACTCCAATTCCATCCAAAACTCAATGATTTCTAAGCTAGGGTGCCTTCTTTAGGATAATTAACAAAGATAAAAATAAAAACATATATATATTAAATCACACATAGCATGAATGTAGAAAAATAAAAAATTCGAGTGGCAAGGAATTCATAGACTTACACTCCAAAAAATACAGTGCAAAAAGAGGCAAACCTCCAGATTCAGCCATTTGTTGTCAATGTCAAATTCCAGATAAGCATCTTCCATATCTCCCTATCCATTCAAGATTATATTCCTATAATTTGATGAGAATATATTCAGTGGAATTGGTCCGACTGATCAGAAGAATATTGGGAAGCATGCCCACAAACAATGAAGACTATAAAAATAAAAAAGAAAAAATGTACACGAAAAACATGCAATGAAGACTATGTATAATACTGTGCAAACACTGCATTATTAATGCACTCTCCATAAGTGCACGAATCGTAACAAGTAATAAAGTGGTATCCCATGAGGTGTAGGGTTGTCAAACCACAGGGACTAGACTTCTAGTACTGATTGATCTTCTAATCTCTAGTAGGTCAAGGAATGGTTCGTAGAAAGATTAACTAAATAGAAATAAAAGATAAAAGGGTGGAACTATCAAGTAGACTAGGATCAAGTTTTCAACAACAAGAGAGCAATGCCCTGGGATAATCCCTATGTGCTTTAGTGTACTGACTTACTTCTAATATCCACCAAGTACATCCTAAGGTCCTTGCGGGTGCTTAAAAGCAATGTTGCATCTACGACTCTCAAATAGTGTTGTAATTGTAACTACGGGCTTCATACATGCCAAGTTTTGCAACTACACAAGGTAATTACAACTACGATAATCCACACACGTCAAGTTTTACACAAACAACTACACAAATCAAGCACGCCAAGTTATACAACACATGAATAAACACAAGAATGCATCAGAACTCCATAGACATTAAAAACTAGTAGTTAAAATACACTAAGAAACATAGTTCAACATCCCGAGACACCGTGGAATGGTTAGCCCTCATGATTTCATACAATTGAGAAGAAAAAATGAATGCACTAAGTTGAGAAATCATGACTTCCTCTTTTTTTACAAATTCTCCTTAGTTGTGCTTCAAGAGCTTCATGGATGAGCTAACTCCACTTTTCTCGTGCCTCTAACTCGACCTTGATCCCCTTAGACGGTGTGATAGAGCCTGATCATCATCCTCCTTGGTACCCACCCTCCAAGTGGAGAAGAAAACCTCCAAACAAAAGATGCCTCTCAAACCCTAGATCTAGGAGTTAAAAAGGGCTTTTCGGCCTCAACACGGCCTGAGCACAGTGTGTTGAGGCCATGCTTTTCTTGGGACTTCTGAGCGAATCGGCTAAGTGTCTTCCAGAGAAAATCATGGGGAGAGCATAGTCGTGCTCTGTTCGTGCTCAACTTGAGTATGCCCGTGCAAGGAACACGCAGATCGTGCTTCCCCTATGAGTAATTGGGGCTTCAATTCAGTGATAATCACGGGGAGGGAACATGGTCGTGCTCCGCCCTTGCTTTTCTTGAGAGCGCCCTCATGCTTGCTCTGCTACTTAGGCTTCTTCAAATAGCAATAATCACGGCTATAGAGCACACCCGTGCTCTGGCAGTGATTGGCTTGAACACTTAAAAAAATATGCATTCTTTGGTTGCTTTTTCTCTCGATATCACTCCTATTAGCTTTGAACCCTAAAATTCTGTGCCATGAACAAACATAACAAGAATAGCATCGTATATATCCAAAATGTGCCAAAATACGAGAAAAAGTGTGAATTGGGAGTAAGTAAAACATGATATTAATTGCACTCATCAATTATACTATACAGTAAAATTACTGTATAATACTATAGAAATATTGTATTAAACTATATTGTTTAACCACTATATAATATTGTTCATTCAATGTTTGAGTGGCGGTTGTATAGTACTTTATTATACTACTTATCCCTTTAACCGCTTTTATCGTCTTTGTTAAAAAAAAATGCAAAGGAGGCTGTAGAATTTATCTTATTGAACAAATCTGTTGTAGTGTACAGTGTACTTGCACACCCTCATTAACCTAGTTCTCTCTAACATATTTTACCATAACATATAAATAAATAAATAAATAAATAAATAAGTAAACTTAAAATAATTTCAAATGGGTTTGATAACAAAAACTAGCCCATAGCATTCAAAATGCACTCAACAAATAATATTCATATAGAAACATTGGTTGCTGGCTATAAATAACTAAAAATTTAAAGATGTGCCACAACTGATATAAGACCGAAAGGAGCACTTAAAGTGTTCATTGTAGAGCCTGTCATGAAGAGTCAGAGAGTGGTGTTTAGCCAGGACTGAGTTGCTCCGACTACTCACTTCCTGGCTAACCTTGGCTCTCTTACTTCTAAGGGGTGTTTGGATGTCAAGAGTGGATTGGGGGAGGAGTGGATTTGGAGTGATATGAGGGGTAATGGTGTAGGAGTGAGAATGAAGAATGTGTTTGGTTGGTAAGGTTTGGAGAGTGTAATTTATTGAGAATGAGAAAAGTAAAGAAAGTAAATATGATAAAATAACACGTATGCGCCTCATCGATATAAATGATATTGTATATATAATAATGAGTTATTTTTAATTATATATATTCTTTAAATATTGAGAAAATGTAACTAAGTAATTATCAAAAATAAATATTTAATTTTATTATATTATAATTTCATTCTAATTTTTGGGATGACATATTAATATCATTAATTAGCTATTAATTAATGGTGTTAAATATAATAAGTTATTTTTAATTATATTTTTTAAAACATTGAAAAAATGTAACTAATGAATTATCAAAAATAACTATTTAATTTTATTATACTATAATTTTGTTATAAGTATTATATTTAAATATTAATATTATTAATTAGCTAGTAATTAATGGTATTAACTATAATGAGTTATTTTTAATTATATTTGTGTAACACATTAAAAAAATTTAACTAATTAATTATCAAATTAAATATTTGTAATAACATTGAAAATAATAATAATAAGATAACTTTTTCTTGCCATCTTATCAAATTAAATAATAATATAATGGAATAATCATGTTTATTGTCAACAATATACACAAACACACACAATATAACCATGTTTTCTGCCATCATGTTAATAACAAGAACATTGTATATATACCTAACAACATAAGCTTTGATTTCTTACCATATATATACTTGACAACATAAGATTTGATTTCTTGCCATATATACCTGACAACATAAGCTTTGATTTCTTGCTAAAAAAAAGACACAAAGAAGAAGCTTTGATTTCCTAATAACAACATAAGCTTTCACTTATAAAGGATCAAACAAGAACATTGTTTCCTCATTGCTACATTCAATGATCAACAAACTTTAAAACAAACACATTGTTCTTGCAATACAATCCATATTAACAAACTTTAAAACAAACACATTGTTCTTGCAATACAATCCATAAAAACTCCCTAATTCAAGACACTAAATTTTAAAACAAACATCACCCAATCAAAGTAAAACCAACTCATGAGGTCACATATTAGGTGCTCTAAATGACAATCTTGACAACAATATATGACAAAAATGAAGCTTCTTGTTGTCTGGTAACCCAAAGAAAATTTTCATTTGGTCGTCGTCTTTAGGCAAAACCTACAAGAATGAATATTATATCATAATTATAAAGAGTTTTAAGATAAATCATGGAATAAAAATTGAATTGTTGTTACAAAGAACCTGTAAGATAAACAACGCCTCATCCTCAGAAAGAACATCAATCTCCAAAAGTACTTGTGGAAACATGTTTAACATTTTCACAATTTGAGCAAGAGCATCCTCACATGCTTTTTCACGGGCTTCACGGGCCTCATCACGAGCTACTTCATGTGCAGCAGCATCGGCTTGTGTCTTAAATCCAAGACCAATAACTTCAACGAAATGGTGCAAATTTTGTAAAATTTTCTCAGCTGATTGCTCCACAATACTTTTCCTCTTCTGATGTGCTCTTGAGGTACTTGTTTCTGATCCTATGGGTGATGGAGTCGGAATGGGTTCCTGTGTATCCATACAAGCATCATCACTTCCAAATTGAAAGAAGCCCATGTCATCATCCAATGTGACATTCTCATGTAAATACTGATCGGTATCATTACCAATATCGCCTCTTGCACTTCCATGTGCTCTATATCTTGCAAAGACTGCAACAAAATCATTGAAGAAAGGAAAAGCTTTTCCATAAAGACCGGCTGCCTCATTTTGATTCTACATAGTATCAGCAAATAAAGTTAATAATACAAATATCATATAGCGTAAGATAGTACCAAATAAAATTATTCATACCTTCAGATACTCATCATATGCACTTTTTTTCACATTCAATAGTGCACATCTCGAACTTCCAAACAAATCCACTTATTTGCAATATATCGGCTATTACTGTGGTTTTGCTTCTAAATAATTTAATCCAAGACACTATGTTAGGCACAGCCTTTAATGTGCTCGTTGGAATATTTTTCTTCACCATTCTTTCTAATTGAGCAAGGTACCCATTTCTGAACTCATTTTCCGCCCGCCACATTGGATTTGTAGTAGCTCAATTAAAGCATCAATCAGGGCTTTATCTTCCTCTACGGTCCAATAGTATTTGCTTTGACTCCTACCCCTGGATTGTGAATCTCCATCCATACTAAACAACAAAAGGAAAAAAATAGAAAAAGAAGACAAAATTCTTGAGTTGTAAGTGATTGATGCATTACAAATCATAGACAAAATATCAAAATAATAGACAAATATCAAAATCATAGACAAATATCAAAATAATTAACAAAGTACTTGTTGGTTCTTCATACAATACAATAGCATTACAAATTGTGTCCATCATGTCATACAAAACACTACAACAAAGTAATTAACAATTTTATTATGCTCAAGTTGAGTGCAAAGCATTAAACATATCCAAGGCCATGTTAAGCCGAAATTGTGTCCATTTATATGTTGGTTCAACAACCATAATGTTTTCTACATCATCTAGTGTGCTTTCTTCTAGGGTTGTATCACCAGCATTATCTTTTGCAGGATCTTTTACCATTTCTTGTCTGATGAAGTTATGAAGCAAACAACAAGCATTAATGATATGTCATTGAGTGGCTATATTATAAAAACTTGGGCTAGATAAGATTTTCTAGAGACTTTTTAGAAGGCCGAATGTCCTCTCAATTACATTTCTTGGGCTAGCAAGTTTCATGTTAAAAAATTCTTGAGGTGTAAGTGGTCAATGCCCATCGGCCCAAGAACTTAAATGGTAGCGTTGTCCTTGAAAAGGCGCAAGGAAACCAGGGCAATTTGCATAACCAACATCTACCAAATAGTAGAAACCTAGAAGATAGAGAAATTTTTTTTATTAGCTAATGGTTCACAAGCCATTTATTAGTAGTAAATCACGAGATTGTGCAATTAATTAATTTTTTTACCGTCAGGAACCTTCAATCAATTAAGGCTTTGTCACTGCATCCCTAAGAACCCGACCATCATGTATCGAACTCTCCCATCCGGACAACACATATATAAATTGCAT
The DNA here is from genome assembly GCF_009730915.1 of Dioscorea cayenensis subsp. rotundata. Classification (NCBI taxonomy): domain Eukaryota; kingdom Viridiplantae; phylum Streptophyta; class Magnoliopsida; order Dioscoreales; family Dioscoreaceae; genus Dioscorea; species Dioscorea cayenensis. The sequence continues at coordinate 33,835 of NW_024087476.1, read as the reverse complement.
GTCTTGATTACAGACGGCGAGGACATTTGTAGTATTTTTAGATTTTCTTGATCTATATCATGTGCGATCAATTTGAGTACATTCACACGTATATGTGTCCCATCTAGTGCTCCTAGGCAATTCTACATTAAATAAAAAAAATAAACAATTAATCACATAACATCTAGGACTAATAGAGCATAAGAACCTAGGTTATTACCTTAAACCACTTCCACCGAAAGTTGTTTGAGTTTTCAGGTACAGGTTCTGGTTTCTTTCAAAGAACGGAGTTACAAAGAATAACTGACTTCAACACAGCATGGAAATGCTGACTAACGGTCTCGCCCGATCAGAGGAAGTCAAATTTAATCACTCTATTTTTGACATGATGTGCTATAATGTTTAAAAACATCACGATCATCTCTTGGACACCAACATTTAAAGTGCCTCGCAGTCCACCAGTTGTAGTTAACAATTGACATAAATTATGAAAACAACGTCAATCCATGTGTAACATGTTGATGCACTTAATATCACTTTCAAAAACTAAACAGTGGATGTACTAATGTTGTTTGAGGCGTCTGGTAGATGATGATAAAATTTCATGTTCAATCATTCTTCGTCTATTATTTCATTGATCTGTTGCACATGTTGTGAGGGTAACACTTAATACATAGAAGTAGCACACGATCATTGCGCAGTATACCTGAAGTTGTTTAATCCTTGTCATATTATGATGCTATTGGTTATGAAACAAAAAAGTTATTAATCACAATAGTTATTTAACTAATTAACTAACTTAGTTTAATGTGTAACTAGAGGTTGGTAGCACAAAGAATTAATGAAGTATACGAATTTAAATTCAAGGGCATATAATTATTTTTATAACAAGTGGTATACTGTTCGTGGAGATCAATGATTATAAACTTGCTAATATAGTAAGATGATTAAAAATGGTAAATTATTAGACAGATTAGGCGGATAACTTGCACAAAACTCTGTATTATTAATACCATGCAAAAAAAAAAACCAGACAAAGGAAATTATTACATTTAATATATCATATACAAGAATTACTTGTTATCAGGAAATTATTAATTTAATTTAAATGGCCAGAACAAAAGAATTCAATTTCAATAATAGGATTGGCTTCACATAAAAAATACAAACAAATGATTAACTTGCATATTTTAAGATGTATTTTCTTGCATCATGAATAATACGTAGTACATGAATCATTGGCCCATTTTCATCCAACAAAATTAGCACCAAACACAAACAAGCAACAAAGCTCATTTCATTTAAGCCCATAACACAATGCAAATATTGTACACAATGCTTCTTAATACAAAACCAACACTACCTACAAAGATTTGTGCAAGTTAGCCACCCAAAAAACCAAAACTACTGGTGTTTTAATTGATCCAAACAGAAACTACAGTATGAGCCATATTCAAGTAGAAAGTATAAAAGACTTGCACATAATTAAGCACAAGTAAAACTTCATTGAAAATGTTACCTCGTCAGACGGATCAGGCAGTGCACTCAAAAGAGAACCAAATATGTCATTCAAATGTGATATAACCTGATACAAACACAAAATGTAAAGACCTTAACCTAAATAAGCAACAATCAAAAAATAATATAAGAAATATGTCCACATTAGATAAGATCAATCATCATTAGGAAAAATTATTTACAACAAACTAAACAGATGTAGACATATTTCCTAATGATGATTAGAATAATTTTGTGATACCCCTTTTGTAGATTGGATAAGAAATTATTTTTGTGATACCCCTTTTGTAGATTGGAATAATTTAGTGATTACTATTTTAGGGTATGATCTATGAGTTGGTTCGAGGACAAAGTAAGCAAAAACTAATAGGCCTCAGATATATTCCCAATTTTGAGTAGATTTAGGATTATTCTGCACGGAGGATGACTATAAATATCCCAAATCAAATAAGAGAAACAGAGGATCCCATTCTTATATATGTGACTTACATTTGAATAGGCGTGAATTTTTAATAAGGCAAACTGCAAGACTTAATATGAGATGTGACAGAAAAAAATGAACAATTCCTCACATTTTTTTGGACTTTGTCATTACAATAATTATTTTCATTTCATCCAATCTTATGCATTATACAAGCTTGGTTATCCGTAATAAACCATGTGATGATTCTGAATGCAATTTTGTATTTTTGCCCCTTTTATTATCTTTTATTTTTTTTATTTTTGGCTTATCAGTTATATCTTTCTTTGTTAATGAAGTGCCTTCCCATAAATGATATCTGAGAGTTCATAGAAAAGAAGGATGAAGAAAAAAAGCATCAAAACAGAAGATTAAACACAAGGAAATCAAATAAAGCTTCTATTAATGAAGTTGAAGCCTAGCCCCAAAGCCTAATGCTCAGCATTGATTCAGAGAGCAACTTAGCCCCCAGTTCAAGCTCAAATTTCCATCATTCAACAAAAGTAGAGTTTATTGAAGTATTCATGTCACCAACAATGATGCCCCAAAGAAGATTGATTGAAAAAAATGGAGATGTATCATGATAAACAAATGGAACAAACCATACCTCCACACACAGAAGACAGAAAAGACCAACCACATGCAACTACATGCCGTCAAGCTTTCTGATCTCCTTCTCTGATCAGAACCATGCGGTTTCTAGAGAGTGAGAGAGCTCGAAGATGGGATTCGGCGAAGTTCGGGAGTTTGGGAAATTCAATGGATTTTTTTAACCTAGGAGCATATTGGTCTTTTTTATCTACAGGATTGGGCAGTCCGCCCAATTGTATGGTGATTGAGACTTACTCACATGGGTGAGTCTCACTCCCTCCATAATCCCCCTCACTCCCATTGATGTATACCCAAACAAGGGGTTACATCCAATCCCCCCTCCCTCCCACTCCAATCTTGGCATCCAAACACCCCCCTAATGTGAGGCTTTCACATGACTTGAATGAATCTTGAAGCTGCCAATCAAATACTAGATACAATATATATGATATGTGATGTACTTCATCATTAAAAAGGCAAAAGGTTTGTGAAATTAGGACTTCTATTTTATCTAAAATGAATTTGAATCAATGAAACAAGTTTTCTCATGAAAAATTCTTTTAAAATAAGGAAAAATGGAAATCTATTATAACAATGCATCATCCTTTATACTTTCTCCACTTTGTCCCTTGATTCTTCAACTCTTTTTGTTCATAGTGATAATGTGAAACATAGAATGCAATGACAAAAAAGGGGCATAAAACAATACCCTCCAATAAACTTTTAACAAAATATTAGTATTAGTAATAGTTTCAAAATATTGAAACATCTGATCCATTTGTAAGAAGAATGACTGAAAAAAGGATGTACAAAAACATAAGGCACTAAATGAATAGGATAGTCATGAGCACAGTAAGGAATATATTGACTATTTAAGCAAGCTCAAGAAAAAAAAGTTGCTGGTGAACTTACAAGATAATTAGCACTCTTTTGCAGGCAAGCCAAGAAGATTTTGTTAGGCATTGACCACCTACTTTCTCAAAAACATTTGGGGAAGTACATGGGATGCTCATATGAAAAAAGCAGCACCCGTTACACATGAAAGGAAAATACAAGGAAGAAGCAGGGAACCCTGAACCAGCATGAGAAATAGAGACAACAACAATGAATTCCATAAGAGATACAGGATGGAGTGTGAGAAAATAAACAGAGGATTAGGAAATTGTCTTAGAAGATCAAAAGCTAATAGTAGCCATCTCTTATATCAGGACATGCAATTTTGGCATAATTTTGTGTATTCAAATTATATAGTTTTCTTTTTTTAAAAAAATAAAGTTATTGAATTTTATAGTTACAAATACAAATCAGGCCAGCAGGAGTCATATGCATTGAGTAAGTAAGATGTGGAGAAATTGAACTTGAGTGATTGATGAATCACAGGATAGTACTTGTAAAAAAATCAGAAAACCAATCATGAGATTGCTAGACAAAGATATTGCCTAAAATAACTACTATAAGATGGCAACATAGCAAAAAATAGTATTTATATTATAGGTGTTGGAAGAGAATCCTTAATAGAGTAAATAATTGATAAATTTATAAGCAGCACCATTTAAAGGAGCAAAAATAAGGAAATACTATATTTATGTACATTGTTTTATTAAAATCATGAAATAATACTCACAATTAACATGGAGTCTACTATTTTGACCTATCTCGATTCTTGAATTAGTAGTCCACAAAACTTTTATTTCATCAGACCTAAACGAAGTAGTTTGGAAAAAAAAAAGGTATATTACCCAAAATAATCCTTCTACTTTTCTCTCTCTTTCCTTTTGGTCCCTTTACTCAGAAAAGGCCCCACCTAGTTTTCTTACTCTTAAAAATGGGTAAAACAATTCCATAGAGTGATGGTTGTTGATGCTACCATTTAAAGTTACTAAGGTGGATCCCCCCTCTCCTTTTCCCTTCCTTGAATATTATTAAAAAATATTAAAAAAAAAAAGTGGGAGCATTAACCTAATACATGAATCTTTGTTTTGGATCCAAAACCTTGATCCGAAATCAGCCCTCCATCTTTCCCTTTCACTGGAGACATGCTTCCCCTTACGCTCCTCCACAGGCCAAAAAATTCCCCCCTCCTCCTCCTCTCTACCTTTGCTCAACCTCCATGGGCTAGTGAAACACTAACTTATCGTTCGTTTTGACCTTTACTTCTCCTCTTCAAGGCGGAAAACCCTGTCCAGCAAACACAACACTCGTTGAACTCCCCTGCCATCAACACCAATATCTTTCTCCATTGCTCACAACAAGTGCAGACCTGAATGGAAACCAAAACCTCAATTTTGCCCTTTTTTTTTTCCCTCCATCACCGATACTCCTCAAGTCCAACCATGGTGACCACCTCCGCTGCTGGCATCTTGCACCACTACGCCCAACAAAGGGGTTGATCACCACCCTTAAGGGATCCTTTGTTCAATTAGTTAGGCAATAAGAAGTTTGAATGTCGATGAATGAGAAGTAAGTATTTCTACCATTACTAATGTATTGTTTCTTTGAATAAAGGTTTTAAATATTTTGTTGAAATTGTTTGTCAATGGGTCATTAGTCTACATGCTTGGAAATGTATAAGGGCTTGAGAGCAACTTGGCCTTGATAGCTGTTTAGGTACCTATACATCTCCAAGTATATAGTGCAATGTACTACATGCATTGATCTTCATGCTTGGAAAGATATAGGGCCTTAAGATTTTATTTTTAATTTTATTTTGTTCTAGTGCCTATCATTCACTACACAAATTTTTTTTTGTATTTTTTGTTCTGTCAAAGCATTGCATGCATTGGTCTTCGTACTTGAAAAGATATAGGGCCTTAAGAGTAGGCTGGGTGCCTATCCCTCTCTAAGCATGAAGAGCATTGCAAATAACCTAGCTATCTTCAAGTTGTAGTTGCTTACAAGTAGTGTGAATGTTTCAAGATTATGCTAGAATAATTCTCACCTCTAGTAGGTTGACTTTAATTAATTGATACAAGGCCTTAAAATTTTATTATTATTATTATTATTATTATTATTATTATTATTATTATTATTATTATTATTATTATTATTATTATTATTATTATTATTTGGTGCCTATCATTTATTGCACAGATTATTTTTGTTTTGTCAAAGCACTACATGCATTGGTCTTCATGCTTAGAAATATATTGATCTTCATGCTGTATTTTTCTTAAGAAGGATCTGTAATTTATTTTTTTTAAATTGCTTGTGCTTCATGAGTTGGCCAAACTTGTTTGTACATAATCTATATGTTTGTGTTTATTGCCAATTGATCTTGCTTGCCATAGCATGAACATTGAGGGGAAATCCACCATTAACTATCACCATGGAGGGACATTAGAAAAAGAAGGAGAAGTAAATATGTCAATAGGGTAGTGGTTCAGTTCTCGGTTGATCCTAACAAACTTTCTTATTGGGATTTGCTAGGGGATGTTAAAGAATTAGGCTATGACATGAAGAAGGATGTAAGTTTGTCATACACAAACAGTGTGGGAGTATTAAGAAGTATCTACACTGATCAAGATATTGTAGGCTTAAATGAGAAAATCAGTACCCAATACACATCAGATATTTATATTGAATGTTTAGAAGTCTGTCATGGCAAGAAGTTGTCAGGAGTCTTGTTATCTGATTCTGATGGTAATGCTGAAAGGGATGTCCTAAATGATGTTGCCATTAGTAGTGGTAGTGAATGTAGCATGGATGATGAAGAGAGGCTAGCAGTTGTCCCATTGAAAATGACAATTCAGATGCTGATGATGAAATACAAGAATCCATGAAAAAGGTAAAGAGATATGTACAATTGAAGAGGAAGACCATTGCGGAGAACAATGGTGGAGGTGATGTGCAAGCTGGAGATTAAGGACAACACAATGTGAAACCAAATCTTGGTTATAGTAAGAAAGTTACTGGGTATGAGAGTGATTACTTTGATTCATTAGGCTCAGGGAGTTATGAAGGCACAAGTGAGGACTACAATGCAAATGATGCTAAAAGGTACAAGTTCAAAATGTACTATGAACCCAATAAACCATTAAAAAATTTCTACCTAGATCTTAGATTTAAGACTGAATTGTTTAAAAGTGAGCTTGTTGTATTCTCAATCAATAAAGGGTTTGAGTTCCAATATATAAAAAATGATGCAAAGAGGGTTAAAGCAAAGTGTTTTGCTAAAGATTGCAAGTGGATTATCTTATGCTCATGGTGTAGTGGCAAAAGGACTTTTGTTGTGAAAAATTATGTTTTGGAACACACTTGCCTTGTTGGGGCATCCAAGAATAAAAGGGTGACAGGAAGTGTAATTGCCAAAAGGTTTGGAGATGTTATAAGTGGCATGCTTTTCATCAGGCCCAGACACTTGAGGGTGATGGTCAGAAGGAAGTTGGGTGTCTTCATATCAAGTAAGGTCTATAGACATGCAAGGGCTTTGGTACTTAAAAAATTGGAGAAGCAAATCAAGGAAGACTTCATGGTCTTGAATAATTATGTCCTTGAATTGAAGGAGCAAAACCCTGGGAGTAATGTGAAGGCTATATTCGAAAATAAAGATGGTTATGATTTTACAGTATTCCTAAGAATGCACATTTGTCTATCATCCATTAGAGATGGATTCATAGCTGGATGCTAGAAAATTATTGGACATGATGGCTACTTTCTTAAAGGGTTCTTAAAAGGACAATTATTAGTGGTTGTGGGGAGGGATGGGAACAATAAAGTCTTCTTTGGTTTTGAATGTTTTTTTTAATTCTACTGTAATATGATTGCAAGGTCACATCCAGTCTGTGAAGAATATGTTGCCATTCATAGAACACAGAATGTGTACAAAGCATGTAAATGCAAGATGGAGAAAAAGGCAGCTAGGGAAAGAAATTCAGTTGTAGTTCTGGAATGCTCCAAGGTCTACTAACCAAGCTAAGATGCTTATGAACATGAACAACATGAGAAAGTTAAAAGGTGAAGCTATTACTGCACAGGATATGTTAGAGAACTGGCCTATTTCAGGTTGGTGTGATGCTTTCCTTAAGAACGCATTAAAATATGAAGTTAGTGACAATAATATGTGTGAGACTTTTAATGAATTTATATTAGAAAGCTAGGCATAAGTACATTATTAGTATGCTTCAAGATATTTGACAATATGTTATGAGTAGAATGGTTGTCAAAAGAGGGCATATTGTGAAGTGGAAAGGAATTTTTGGGCCTAATATAGTTAGAAAGATTGAAAAAGAAAGGATCAAAGGTTCAAAATAGCAGATTGAATGGAATAAAGGTGCTAGGTATGAGGTGTACTTTGATAATTTGGTGTTGCATGTTAGGGATCCTCATGTGGTGATTGGAGTGTTTTGGTCTTTTTCTTGGGCTTCGACTTGAAGTTTTGTTCGAGCCTATTTGTTTTGGCTTGGTAGTTTGGACAGGGTTTGTTTTAGCGCATTCAAGCCTATTTCTGGACTCATGTGATGGTGTGTGCACGTGCGTGATCGCCTTTAAGGCTAGGTTTGAAGGTTGAATCGCTTAACTGCATCTGTTAGGGTCGTCTGCGCCCGCGAGGCAGGTGTCGAGTGCACCTAGGCCGGATCCACAAGGCTCTTGCACTCGTCAGGTGGATGCTGGGCACGCCTAGGTATGCACATGCCCTTGGGGCACGCCAAGTGGTCCCCTGCGGGCTGCTTGCACCCGCAGGGTGCTTGCAAAGTGCCTGCACCTGTAGGGCGCTAGCAGGCGTGCCTCGGTAGGCATTTCCGGGAGACGTGTCCGCAAGGCTGCCACGGGGAGCAACCTGGCTCATTCTTTTTGGTAGTTTTGGCTACCTCCTTGCTTCTCCCGCCCCCTTTTTCTCCTCTCTTAAGTTGATTATTACTTTGAGAAGTAATGAGTTTGATTTAGATTATTATTGCTTCCTTGAATTGTTGTATCCATGATCCTTGGATTCTTAGGGTTCTTGAACACTATAGCCCGGACACTGTAGCATTACTGTAGTACAAGCTAAACTTAGTTGTTTCTTGGAATTCTTTGGTTAGGAGAGAAGTTAACCTTGGTAGCCAATTTTGAGCCAACCCTAGGATTGAGTTAGGGTTTCTTAGCATTTGTAAACTAGGGTTCTTGCTTGCCTCCCTTGTTTAATTCTAGGTGCTTGTTTTTGTTTATGTTGGTTGGTTAGGTGATGAAGGCTCGTTACGAAGCAAGGAGCCAGTGGAGGAGTAGCCCGCCCGAGGCTTTCTCGCCTAAGTCGTGAGTGGGGTTTTATTTTGCATAATTCTGTTAGGATATCAATTGTGAACTTTATGGTTTTAAATTGCAAGTTTTCCGTGGTTTTATTACTGTGAATTGATGTTTTGATAAAATTCAATATTGTTGATTTATTTGCAAGAGTATTGTTGTTTGGTGATTATGTGCATGGAAATTTATTAATATTGATTTATCACATTTGAGGCAAGGTATACAACTTATGAGCAAGCAATGCTTGTGATTTTCATTTATGTCGAATGATGCTCATTCTTGGCATGTGGACATCGTCCTGGTTATGAACCAATTGCTATTATTGTGATTATATTTTGTTACACCTACAGGTGGTTGATGGTGATGGGGTTGTAACCCACCAGCTGTAGTAGGAGATCCCACAGGCCAGCGTTTAGAGATGGCGTGGAGGACCCAGTTTGCTTATCCATCTTAGGGGGCGTGAAGAGTCCTAACTGGATGATACATCAATATTCTGGAGTCACCATGCGGAACCGGTGGGTCAATGTTAAGGACATGAGGGCCTTGACAAATTTGAACTTAGCCACAGCCACAGCTAAGGTATTATTTTTGGTAGTTATGAATTTCACCTATATATATATGATGGAAATTGTGGTTTAACCAAAGTTCTTGTATTTATTCAAAAGCTTGATAGTTGATGTTTATTTAATATATTCAACTCATTTTGATATTTTTTTTTTTGAATTGTGATAACCCACTGATGAGTGCATTCTATATCATATTTTGCTTGTCTCTAATGCACTCCTTTGCTTATCTTTTAGCGCATTTTGTTTATAAATGATGCTATTATAGGTATGTTTGTCCCTGTTGTAGGTTTTTAGGGCTCATAACACACATGGAGTGAAATCAGGGACAAACCCAACTAATGAAGACAATTCTCCTAAGTATCCAATGCAAGCACGGGCGTGCCACCTCCCCATGGTTTTCCTCTGTCTGGGATTTTCCTAGTTGTCAGCGAAAGTACGGGAGAAGCACAATGGTTCTTTCCCCCTGTGATTACTTCGAGAAAAGAATGTCCTATACTTTCAGGGAGAGAACAGTTCGCATGGTCCTTTCATGGGCTTGCTCAAGCTAAGCACGGGCGGAGCACAATCGTGGTCTCCCCATGATTCCCTCTGGATGGCACTTACCCTTTTCACTCAAAAGCTTCAAGAAGAGCATGGTCTAAGCACGACCTTTCTTAGACACGCACGACCATGCTTAGACCATGTCGAGCCCAAAAAAATCCTTTTTAATGCCCAAATTTAGGGTTTCTCAACATCTCTTGTTCGGGAGTTTTCTTCTCCAACAGAGGAACCTTTGAAGGAAATATGATCAGCCACCAACACTCGAGCTAAGGAAGCCAATGCTGAGTTAGAGATGCCAGAGGAGTGGAGTCGCCCATTCCATGGAGCTTTTGAAGTACATTTGAGGAGATTTTGTAAAGAGGGGGAAGTCTAGATGTATCTCTTCCTTATACTTGTTATTCTCTCTCATTTGCATGAATTCATGAGAGGCTAACCGTTCAACGGTGCCCCCGGATTATGAATTATACTACTTTTGATACTTTGACTACTTGAGTTCTAATGCCTATGGAATTCTATTGTTTTCTTGTGTTTATTCACGTGTTTGCATAACTTGGTATGCTTGATTTGCATAGATTCTTGTATAAGACTTGGTGTGCATGGATTACCGTAGTTGCGATTACCTAGTATAGTTGCAAAAGTTGACGTGTATGAAGGCAGTAGTTATACTTGCAGAACTTGGCGTATTTGATATCCATAGCTGCAACATTGCTTTTGAGCACCCACAAGGATCTTAGAATGTACCCACAAGGAACTTGGCGTATTTGATATCCATAGACTTAAGTCAGTATCTTACGCACTTGGGGATCATCCCTGGGCATTGTCCTCCTATTATTGACACTCAACCCAAGTTTACTTAGTCTTTCCACCCTTTGTTTTTATTCTTATAGTAGTTAATTCGTTCATCACCTTTTCTATTAACTAGACATTAAAGGATCAACTAGCACTAGAACTCCAGTCCCTGAGGTTCCATACTACTTTATTAGTTGTAATGATCCGTGCACTTGCAGAGAGTACATCATGTTTTTGGCGCCGTTGCCAGGGACTGACAACTTTTAGGAAAATTATGATTCTGATGATCTAGTTTGTTTATATTGTTCATATCTGTGAATATCTCTTTTTATTTGTTTGATCATTCATCGTATCTTTTCTTTTCTTATTTTACTTTTGAATCGTGGGCTGATTTCACCTCAACTTATTCTGTGAAGGAACATTTGTATGACCCGTGGGAGCACTTCAATTCCATTGGCAAGCCACGATCCTGAAGTCGAAAGAAATTTTCAAAGACGATTGAGGCAAGTCAACCTAAATGAAGTCAGGTCTGTGGAAGTCAGTATTGAGGTAAATCAAGGGATCCAAATGGTCGGGAGTCAACAACAATGCATATCAAATTTTGCCTGACCAAACTTGGATGCAGTGGGGCCTAGTATTGTTCGTCCTCCTGTTCTAGCGAACAATTTTGAGTTGAAACCCAACTTCATACAGATAGTGCAGTAGATGCACCAATTTGATGGATTTCAAGATGAAGACCCATATGAGCACTTAAAGAATGTATTGGAAACTTGCGACACTTTCAAGGCAAACAACGTATCTAAAGATGTTGTTGGCTTTGGACTCTTCCCATTCTCAGTACAAGGAAGGGCCAAGCAATAACTAAATTCCTTACCACAAGAGTTTATCACCACATGGAAGCAGATGGGTGAGACTTTTCTCACATGATATTTCCCTCTTGTGAAGATTACCAAGTTGAGAAGTAATATCTCCTCCTTGCTACAGTTGGAATCTGAATCCTTGTATGACATTTGGGAGAGGTACAAGGAGATGTTGAGAAAATTCCCATAACATGGAATAGGGGAATGGATGCAAATCCAAATTTTTTACAATATGCTGAACTGCGCCACTAAGAAGATGCTTGATGCAGCCTCAGGTGGGTCTCTATACAGCAAACAACCAAGTGCCACTTATAGTTTAATTGAAGAAATGGCAAGCAATTACTATCAGTGGAGTTTAGAAAGGAACGAACTGGTAAACGCCGCGGGTATTTATCAAGTGGATGCCATCACTACTTTTGCTACACAGGTTGAAGCTATCACAAAAAGGTTAGACAACATGCAGTCCCTCTCTCAGGCTTCAGGACCTTCTTGTGATGGTTGGGGGTCTCACAGTAAACCTAGTGGTACTTCTTCTTCTGATATAAGTACTAGGAAAGCTGAGCAAGTTGCCTTTATCAGAACAACCCATACAGTGGCACATACAAAGCAGGGTGGAGGAATCACCTGAACTTTTCTTGGAGTCAACCCGGGCAAGAGCAAGTGCCACAAAAGCCTAGACCTCCTCAACAAGGTGTTCAGGCTACTCCTTCCCCACTAGGATCTTCTAATGAACTTACAATTTTGTTGACCTTGTATATCAAGGACAATGAAATCCATCTCTCAAGGCACGAAGAAATGATGAGAAACACCAAAGCCACAGTGAGGAATTTGGAACATCATATGGCCCAATTGTCAAAGCTAATTGAAGAAAGGCTTCCGAATTTTCTTCCTAATAACACAGAAGTAAATCCTGAGTCTCTAAAGGCCGTAACATTGAGTAGTGGTAAGCAACTTTCGAGCCCTATTTTGGAGAAGTCCGTTGCATAACCTAATAAACCTCAGTCAAAAGCTAGTCAGTTTGGGATTATTGATCTGGAGACCACAGCTGATATTGAGAAGAAATGAGAGATAAAGGGAGAAACTGAGTTACCCAAGTACCAACCCAAGCTCCCTTATCTTGTGAAAGCAAGAAAGGACCTAAAAGAAGAGGTGTACAAGATGTTCTTTGGCGTGTTCAAGACCTTGCATATAAATGTTCCATTATTTGAGGCCCTTGCCCAAATGCCAAGGTATGCAAAATTTTTTAAGGAGCTACTCACAAACAAGAGAAAGCTTGAGGAAATGTCCTCTGTGACACCAAGTCAAGAATGCTCAGCCCTAATCACTAACAAGCTCCCCTAGAAAGAAAAAGACAATGACACTACTATTGGAGGGCTTGTGGATGAGAAAGCTTTGGCCAATCTTGGGGCGAGTATCAACCTAATGCCCTATAGAATTTTCCAAAAACTAGGGCTTGAGGAACCAAAGTCCATGACAATGACACTACAGTTGGCCGACAGATCCATCTGGCAACCATGAGGAATAATTGAAGTTGTTTTGGTCAAGGTGGACAAGTTCATATTTCCTGTAGACTTCGTGATCCTCAAAGTCGATGAAAAGGTTGATGTAACCCTCATTCTAGAAAGACCGTTATTGGTGACCTCAAAAGCCCTAATTGATGTCAAGGATGGTCGAATGGCACTCTGAGTAGGAGACGAATAAGTCATTTTCAAGTTCGAGACTCAATGAGACACACTATGAATTTTGACAATACTTGCTATTATGTTGATGTTGTCGATGATTTTGTCTCTGAGTATGTGTAGGACACATTCACGAAGGATAATATATCGGAGCTATTAGAAAATAACCCCCTGAGGCTGATGAATCAGAAGAGTTGGTGAGAGAAGTATGTTATCAAGATGTGGTACTTGCGGGACCTCCCTTGCCTCACTAGCCATAAAAAAAAAACGTTCTCCCGTGCTAAGAGGTGGTGGAAGCAAGTAATCCCAAGGAAGAGGAAGCCACCTACCTCACCAATGGAAGTAACACGGTCGCCTTTCTGGATTTTGGTGAGGTTAATCTAATTAATAACTTAGCACCATATGCATGCAACTGCTTTTCAGGTGCCCATGCGAGCTGTCGATTCCATGAACCTCTTTGATGTATATAGGTACGTCAAGCTAATAAAATTAAAAAAAGGCTCCTTGGGAGGCAACCAAAGTGTTTGTTTCATTTATTTTAGTTAGTTTTGTCCCTCTTCGGGGGTTTGAAATGATTTGTAGCTATGAAATTCTTTTCCTTATGACCTCGTCTGGAAGTGTCATTTCTTCGGCAATTTTTTATTTCATGGCTTTCTCTAGTGTTTATTGTGTGTTCTTGTAAAATTTGAGGGAGATTGCCAGGTTATGGATGTTTCAGGCTGAGCATGCCCATGCTCATGTTGTGGTTTTCTTGATTTTTATCTCAGGAAGCATTCCAGTGTGAGCATGGGGTGTGCATGAGCGTGCTTACTAGTGAGCATGGTTTCAGTGCTCCTAGCACGACCGTGCTTTATATCTTGGTGTCTTGGGAAATTTTCCTGAAATAACCACGGGGAGAAAGCACGGGCTGAGCATGATCGTGCTCCCTCTCGCTGGTCGTTTCTCCTCTGCTCCTTCTTTCCTTTGTAGCCCTTGTTTTCTAGAGAGTTTTTTACCGGTGCTTATTATCCAATCATCGTTTTTATCTTTGCTTGTTCACGTATCTCTCTCAGCTCTGATAAGCTCTTCAATTTCATTTGAGACCTTGGTTTAAATGATTTCATGCTCCCGTTACTTGTAAATGCTTTTTTGTACATCATTTTGGGCTTAAAATGAGTGCACTTTCTTGATGTCAATGTCCCCATGAGCATGCTAGTGTTTAGGGTTTTTCTGGGAAAAAGGTCACCCCAAAGCATGACCGTGCTCTTTGTGAAGCACGATCGTGCTCTCATTTGTTCACAGTTTAACAAGGACATGAGCATGCTCCTACAACCCTGAAGAACACAGTCTGTTCACTCCTAGCACGGCCATGCTCCTCTTGAATTCTTTGATTATTGAACTAATCTGAACTGTCTCTTTTACAGGTTATGCCGAGAAAACACACCTCGTCTAGGCCATTATCGTCAAAGAGGCCTCGACGCGAGAAGCCAATCTCATCCACTAACTTGACACCTGCTTTCCATTCTTAAGTGTACATGGATAGTTACACGCGTCTTTCTCAAAGTCATTTTGGTGAATCAAGGAAGATAGATTGGGATGTGCTACGTGAGGTTGGATTGGAGGATGAGGTTCGGCAGATGCTTAGTGTTGGGCTTGGAGGTAGCTCTTCATGATTACCAATAACACCTACGAGTAGTTGGCGCTCAAGGTGTTGGCTACATTCGAGCTGTCCTGTAATACTAAAGCTTTTCATCATGGATACTTGATTTAGTTTCAGGTATACGGTATATTACGCTGGATGAGTCTCACTGAGTTCTCCATTTGGCTAGAACTTTATGATGTGGAGTTCACTTGAACTCTTGCATATGATTCACTACTGATTTCTCAGCCGGTTGGAGAGTCTCAGGAGGATGCTTGGAGGAGACTCAGTACTTATCCCACCTATGACTCATGTCGGTCTAAGGCTTTCACACTCCACTCTCTGGCCCTAATGTACATTCATTTTTTGCTTAGCCACACTTTGAAAAGTTGGGGTGATAGTACGGGGATAGTTAGCCGATGAGATTTTGACTTCCTGATGTCTATGCTTTATGGGTTTTAGATGCATTTGGGGTACGAGGTAGCCATCTCCAATGCCCATCAGTAGACAGACCCTCAGATCGGGTCATTCTTTGTGGGCCCAATTATTACTAGACTGATCCGAGGGATGACATCCTCCAGGGGACCTTCCGTATACGAGTGGTAGGAGGAATCACCCCCATGTCCCTCGAGACCCTGAGGTCGATAGGGATGCTACAACGGGTTCACACTGCATGAGGGTTCGAGTACCGTGTGTGACGTCTTACCGATCCTACTGCTACTCTTGCCCCTCCCCCTTCTAATACTGTTGTTTCTCCACTGAAACCATCGCGTCTCTCCTTGAGCCACACTGATTAAGTTGTTTGTTCTGCCTCGGCATTTTAGTGGCTTCAGCGGAGTGTCACCAAGATTACAGAGCACTTGGGGATTCATCAGTCCCTTAAGACATCCTCTCCCATCAGATCACCACCTCAGGGGGACAGACGCTGCTGCTAAGGCTGACGATTCTGCTTCCTTTTCTTCTGACAATGCTGCTTCTTCTTCTTCTGAGAGCGTTCCATTTTGATCATTACATAGTTACTTTTCTTTTTCAATTTTCAGTATTGGGACTTGTATTTCTTTTCATATTTTGTCAGACTTGTGTGTGTTTAGTTAGTAAGGGATATTCCCTACTACATTGACATTTTTGGTTTATTTATTTGATGCACTTTCCTTTTGCATTTTTAGTTTTTGTTATATTATGGTGTTTGAACTACCGAGCTCTACTTATGCGTCTCTCGTCTCATCTCAGGAATGGTTGTGGTAGATTGGCTAATGGAATGCACGTTGAGAGTGCAACATCACTCTCCGTGTTCGGGGAAAGTGGTACGAATCCCAGGGCGCTCTCTTTATTTTGGTTATGAATCTTTAATCTCTACTGCTTATATTTGTACATTGAGGATAATGCACCATTCAAGTGTGGAGGAGGGTTCTTGTTGCAATTTCAGGGGTGATTGAATGACTTAAGACGATCTATTATTGTTATTGATAGAAAATCTTAAGTTTAGGTGGGGGATCGTGCGTGTTAAGGTCCTCATTATAAGCCAAATTGTTTACTCATTCTTGTGTTGGAAACCTAGATAAATTCTCTTTACCTGAATTGTGGAGTAACTTGTTTAGGTTGAATTTGTTTGTGAGACTTTTTTTCTTGTGTTAAAAATAACTAGGAAGTCGAATTCCTTGTGGAATGCCCTACGGGTTGCCCTCTTTTATTTTGTAAATAGTTGGTAGAAAGAGCTATCACCTTGAAAGTGTGAAAGTCGCTCTTGAGTAGTCAAATTTTGGGCATTACAAGTGTACATTTGATGACCTACCGAGAGAAAGGACTATCTTCAAGGTACATAAAGTTACTACCTTGTTAGTTTAGTAAGAATTCAAGTCTCTGTCCTTTTTGTTGACCCAGTGGCATATGGGGCACTTAACTCAAGGGTATACACACTTAATATTTTTTTTTAAAACAAGAGTGGGGTTTTTATTTGAGCAATTGTAATCTTGTCCTTAACTGCCTTTATTCCCTCTAAACTTTAGTGTTTTCTATTTTGATGAGATCAGAGGTCATGCACTCATCCTTACATTTATATTGAGCTAAAATTGCTTGAGGACAAGCAATGATTCAAGTGTGGCTGTATTTGATGAGTATATTTCACATCATACTTTACATATCTCCAATGTACTCCTTCGCTTGTCTTTTAGCGTATTTTGTTTATAAATGATGCTATTCTAGGAAAGTTTGTCTCTATTGCAGGTTTTTAAGGCTCATAACACACATGGAGTGAAATCAGGAACAAAACTAATTAATGAAGACAATTCTCCTAAGTATCCAATGCAAGCACGGGCAAAGCACGAGCGTGCCACCTCCCTATGGTTTTTCTTTGTCTGGGATTTCCCTGATTATCAGCAAGAGTACGGGAGAAGCACGGTGGTGCTTTCCCCCTGAGATTAATTCAGAAAAAGAATGTCCTATACTTTCAGGGGAAGCATGGTCCACGTGCTCCTTTCATGGGCTTGCTCAAGCTAAGCACGGGTGGAGCACAATCATGCTCTCCCCGTAATTCCCTCTGGATGACACTTACCTTTTTCACTCATAAGCTTCAAGAAGAGCACAGTCTAAGCACGACCGTGCTTAGATCGTGTCGAGCGTAAAAAATTCTTTTTAATGCCCAGATTTAGGAATCTTTGAAGGAAGGATGATCAGCCACCACCACCACCACTTGAGCTAAGGAGGCCAAAGGTGAGTTAGAGACGCCAGAGGAGTGGAGTTGCCCATTCCATGGAGCTTTTGAAGCACATTTGAGGAGATTTTGTAAAGAGGGGGAAGTCTAGATGTCTCTCTTCCTTATACTTATTATTTTCTCTCATTTGTATGAATTCATGAAGGGTTAACAATTCCAGGGTGTCCCAGGATTCTAAACTATGCTGTTTTTGATACTTTGACTAATTGAGTTCTAATGCCTATGGAGTTTTATTGTTTTCTTGTGTTTATTCATGTGTTTGCATAACTTGGTGTGCTTGATTTGCATAGATGCTTGCATTAAACTTGGGGTGTGTGGATTACCGTAGTTGCGATTACCTAGTGTAGTTGCAAAACTTGTCGTGTATGAAGGTCTTAGTTATACTTGCAAAACTTGGCATATTTGATAGAGATAGATGCAACATTGCGTTTGAGCACCCACAAGTATCTTAGAATGTACCCTGGTAAGCATTAGACTCAAGTCAGTATCTTAGGCACTTAGAGATAATCCTGGGACATTGTCCTCCTGTTATCGACATTCAACTCTAGTCTACTTAGTTCTTCCACCCTTTTGTTTTTATTCTTGTAGTAGTTAATTCGTCATCACATTTTCAATTAACTAGACATTAGAGGATCAACCAATACTAGAAGTCAAGTCCTTGAGGTTCGATAACACTACCCACTTGTGGGGTACCACTTTATTACTTGTAACGATCCATGCACTTGCTGAGAGTACATCACCCACTCACTAAGTGACTCGGTTACTCACCCCCTCTTTTTCTTCCCAAGCTCTAGCAGGTAGTAGTGTGGTGGTGTAGCAGTGTGCTGGCCATTCACTAGCTTTCCTTCTCAACTTATTTCCTGTACCTTGTATGTTTATTTTTTTTAGCATGAGTATGTTGCATAAGAATATGGATCCACTAGTGTGTTCGAATTCTATTTGCTTAGTTGTTTGTTTGGATACTTCTTAAACTCTTTTAGGTAAGTATTATTGTTGTTGCCTCCCATACGTATCTTGGATTTCCTTATTTTGTGTTTTTTATTCAGTGTTATTTTTCTAGGGATTGTGGTAACCTTGTGTGACTCGAGGGTAGAGTCATCGGGTATCCCACTTCTACTACCAATGATGAAGAGAATGCCTGGGAAGCCTGCTAAAGAAAGGGGAAAGGAACCACTTGGAGCTAAGAGCAAAATTCAATCTAAGCTCTCTAGGGAAGACAAGGTGATGAAATGTGAATTTGCCATACACAAGGGCATAACAAGCTGCGTTGTCCACAAAAAACCAAAACTGTAAGTTAATATCTATGAGATGATATTGTCTTCATTTCTTCCCGTGGTATGTTAAAATTTATTTTCTTGCAAGATGCTAACCCCCAAGTTGACTCAGTTTCCCAGGGACATGTTGCCACTTCAAGTGGGATACATGTTGTTAGTCCAAGTAGGAACAAAATAACTAAAGCACAAGCTGCTGCCAATTATGGGAATTCAAACTTGACAATTTTGAGGGTGAGACATCAAAAGAAAATATATATTATGATTTTGATTCTATGTTATGTTACAAATGTAAATGTAAACATTCATCTTGTGTTTTTTAGGGTGCTCATACTGGTGACCTTATTATTGAGATGGAAAGGATGTAGTCTATTGTATTTATTATTGTAGATGGGTTAATTGTAATTCCTTCTCACATGAAAAACTGTTAACACTATTATGATTAATAATATGTAACTAATATATGTTCTTTTGATGGTTTTAATTACCAAGGAAGAAGAAATAAGAGGCATGCTGAAAGGGCAGGTTATAGTCAAGAAGCATATTAAGAAACTTCTGCAACCATATAATTCCCAAACATTCCATCCAAAAATAGTGTAATAGATACTGCAACCACAACCAATCCCTCATCTTGAATTGATACCTTATGAAATTTACTTTTTTTAGACACTCTTTTGTAAGATGTTGTGTGTTACAAATGCTTGTTTGTGTTATATACTCCACAAGTTATATATGAAAGGCATGACATGTAGGGCTGGTTTCTTTTTTTTCTTTTTTACTGGATATCATGGTAGATGTATCAATTGTACTTCTTAAACTTCATGTATGAATGAAATTTAAGTTTTGTAAAAATCTTTTGTTGACTATGTGTTCAGGTCATCAATGAATGATAGATCAATTTTCCTGCAGAATATTCAACAAATGTTTTTACACATATGTTCAATAGGTGATCAATGTGTTTATTTAGATGATCAATGTTATATGTACCTACATTTTTAGCATCTGTTTGCTTATGTACCTACATTTTCAGTAATGACTCAGTAAGCATTGCTTACATATTTTCAAAACATGTGAAACTGATGATGAAAGATACAAACAATATGTAGAAAGAAAAGTATTTTTTACACATATTTTCAATTTTTTCATGTCTACATTTTCAACAAATGATGAATATTTTTATTTAGATGCTCTTACTTGTCTGTAGGAAGTGATCAATTGTCTGCCTACATTTTTACACAAATTTACATATTCAAAATTTACATTTTGTATAGGTTAAGAACTTTCATAAGTTTAGAATTTTCATGCGATTTCATTGTCCGCATACAAGTTCCTTTTTGTGTGTGTGTGTGTACATATTTACATTTTTCAGTTGATTGTTCTTATATACTTTCATTTCTCTTGATTGTTCTCATATAACTTATGAACATTTAAAAATGATGAGGAAGCTCCAACTTGCCGTTGGAGGTTGTTGTAGGAGGTTACAAGCAAGAGTTGTGCTTGCCGGCCAGGATTTTGCCAGCCTGAAGAGGAGGAGCGAAGGTTAAAAGGAAGGATATGAAAGTTTTTTTGGGCCCACAGAGGAGAAGCAAAGGTTGAGAGGGGTTTGTCGACCTACGGAGGAGCCCAAAGGGAAGAATGTTGCTAGAGAAAGGAAAAAGATGGAGGGACTCATTTCGGATCTGGGTTTCATATTTAAAACAAAGATTCATGTATTAGTTTAATGTTCTCATTTTTTTTAATATTTTTTAATCATATTTTAAAGCGAAAAAATCCACCTCAACAATTTTAAACGGCAACGTCAACCGACATCACTCTGTGAATCAATTTTGCCTATTTTTAAGAGTAGGAAGATAAAAGGGAAAATAAAGAAAAGTAAAGGAAATATTTTAGGTAATATATAAAAAAACATTACAACAACCAACCAGTAATTTATAATTAAATTAAACATCAAAATCTTACGTTTCCTATTCATAATGGATTCCTATATATTGTTCTTTCTCTCTGTAATCTGAATGGCAACAGGAATAACATATTCCACCGCTATATATAGAATTTTTTTTTAATGCAAAATCACCCATTCGTTTTTTTAATGCAAAATCACCCATGCGTAAAACCAAATCCCGGGAGTTGAAACCAATGTATATATATACATACATGCATACATACACATACACATACATATATTTATACATTTATATAAACATATACAGGTATTTTTACACATATACATATACATACTCATATACATATATGTATATATACATATAGTTATACATATATATATATATACTTATACATATATATATTCATACACATACACATACACATACATATATACATATATATACTCATATATGTATTTTTACACATATACATATATATACCCATATATGTATATGTATATATGCACATACATATATTTATATATGTATATGTATATACATATATATACACACATATACATGTACTTACACATATATATACTCATATACATATATGCATATATACACATATATACATATATTTATACATATATATTCTCGTATATATTATGCATATATGCAAATATACACACATATACACATGCATTTTTCAATTACAAATTTACAAATTTTTTCAAACAAAAATAAAATTTTAGAATACAGTAATTTCAGTTACATCCAACCAAACACAAGATTTGACTGCACTGTATTTTGAAAACCAAGTATTTCTAATTACATTGTAACTAGAAATCCACTGCATTTAGAATTACATCCAACCAAACACCCCCTAAATTTCATCCCACATTATATATATACATATAGTTATATATATAATTACTATTGTATAAGAAACAAGTAATTCATCTTCAATATAAATATATATGTAGATTTCCATGAATAGAAAATAAGTAGAGAAGAAAACATAAATAACTTTAATTTATTTATGGAGTACTTACATCCTTGAGTCTTCTAATCCCTATTTTATATATAAGTCTTTGGTGAATGCACTTGGGAAGTGATTTTGTGAATAGATCTGCTTGATTCTTATTAGATTAAATCTTTTGAACTTCTATAACTCCTTTCGGGAGGTCAAGAGTGTAGAAAACTTTTGGTGATATATGCTTCATTCTATCACCTCTAATATGACCTCCTTGTATATGAGAAATACAAGCACTATTGTCTTCATAAATTACTATAGCATTTGTTGTAGCAGCTGGTAATTTGAATGATGACTGGATATGACCAATCATAGATCGCAACCACTGGCATTCTTGACTTGCTTCATGTAAAGCTAGATTTTCAGCATGATTTGACGAAGTAGCTGTAGGAGTTTGTTTTGTGGAATGCCATGAGATAGCTGTACCATTATAAGAAAATACATATCCAGTTTGGGATCACCCTTTGTGAGGATCAGACAGATACCCAGCATCAGCGAAGCCTGTGAGATTGGATGAAGATTTCTGTGGATAAAATAAGCTCAGATTTGCAGTTCCTTGTAAATAACGTAGTACATCCTTTACTCATTTCCAATATCATTGTGTCGGTGAAAAGCTGTATCTTGCTAGAAGATTTACAAAAGCAAGCTATATTTGGTCTTGTATTATTTGCAAGGCATATTAATGCACCAATTGCACTTAGATATGGAGTTTCTGGACCAAGAATGATCTCTCTTTCTTCAGGTGGACGAAATGGATCTTTCTGTATATCAAGTGTCCGGATGACCATTGGCGTACTTAGTGGATAAGAATTCTCCATATTGAATCTATTCAGCACCTTTTCTGTATAGGTTGATTGGTGCACAAATATTCTTAAGGGTAAGTGCTCGATTTGTATGCCAAGAAAAAATTTGGTCTTTCCCAAATCTTTCATTTAAAATTCCTTCCTCTGATATGATGCTGCAATTGCAATTTCAGAAAGAATGCCTACAAGATTTAAATCATCAACATATACTACTATCACAACAAATCTGTTAGTATAACTTTTAATAAACACACATGGACATATACTATCATTTTGGTACCCTTCTTTTATAAGATATTTGCTAAGATGGTTATACCACATCCTTCCAGATTTTTTTTAATCCATAGAGAGATCATTGTAATTTAATAGAGTATAAATGATGATGATTTGCAATGTCTGTTATTATGTATCCTTTAGGAATTTTCACATATATATGTCATTTTCAAGTAATCCATACAGATATGCTGTGACAACATCCATCAACTGCATATCTAATTTATTACTTGTTGTCATGACAATTAAAAATCAAAAGTAATTCTATCCATTACAGGAGCATATGTTTTTTCATAATCAATACCAGCCATTTGAGAAAAACCTTGAGTAACCAGTCTTTCTTTCTATCTTATAATTTTATTATTTTCATTTCTTTTTCTCACGAACACCCATTTATAACCGACTAGTTTTATCCCTTCTGGTGTTGGCACTATCGGCCCAAATACCTCACATTTTGATAGAGAATTTAGCTCAGCCTGGATAGCTTCTTTCCATTTTGGCCAATCATTTCTTTGTCGACATTCATCAATAGATCGTGGATCTAGATCATTATCAGTATTTATTTCTATATCTGTAGTCACATTGTCGATGAATATATCATTTATTTCGGTCTCATGCCAATTCATTCTTTGACCATCATCTACATAGCAAATTGTTCTAAGAGTTTCATAATTTCCTCTCCCTTTTTACATGGGAGACCCCTCTCTTTATTTTTCTATGTTCTTTTTCTATGAGCTGAATCTTTGGCGCCAATTGGTCTTCCACGTTTTTGTCGTGGTTTGTTTTCTACTTGATTTTCTTTCAAAGGAGTCTTAGGAATCTCAATTCTCGCAAGAGCATTGGCAGATGGTATATATGATTTGGTTACCATTTTAGTATCAGTGAATACATCAGGTATTTCATTTACAATATTTTGTAATTTAATGATCCTTTGAACTTCAAGTTCACATTCATTGGTGTGAGGATCATATGTATGCAATCATGATGCATTCTAATCAATTTCTTTTACTTTTTTTTGAGTAATCATTTCTCCCCCTAATGAAAAGAACATTGATTCATCAAAATGACAATATGCAAATTTTGCAGTAAATACATCTCCCGTTAATTGCTCTAAATATCGTATAATTGAAGGAGAATCGTAACCAACATATATACCAAGTCTGCGTTGTACACCCACTTTTGTAAGATTTGGGGGTGCTATTGGCACATATACTCACAACCAAATATTCTCATATGTGAAATATCAAATTCTTTACCCATAACAAGTTGGTGTGGTAAATATAAATTACATGTAGTGGGTCGGATCCGTATTAAAGCTGCAGCATGCAAAATAGCGTGACCCCAGGCACTTGTAGCCAGTTTCGTCCTTAATAACATTCGACGAGCAATAATCTGGAGTCTTTTGATTAATGACTCTGCTAAGACATTTTTGGTGTGTACATGAGCTACTGGATGCTCAACATGTATTCCAACTGCCATATAATAATCATAAAATGATTTTGATGAAAATCCACCAGCATTATCAAGACGAATTATCTTTATGGGATAATCTAGAAATTGTGCTTTAAGCTTGATAATTTGTGCCAATAGTCTCACAAAGGCTGCATTCCTTGTGGACAAAAGAGAAACATAGGACCATCTAGTCGATGCATCGATTAAAACCATAAAATAGCTAAATGGTCCACATGATGGATGTATTGGTCCACATATATATCCTTGTATTCTCTCTAAAAATTTAGGAGATTCACCAGTCACCTTAGTTGTCGAAGGTCTGGTTATTAGCTTTCCCATTGAGAATGCTGAACATGTATATTTATTATTTGTTATGATTTTATAATCCTTCAGTGGGTGTCCTTGAGAATTAGTAATAGTCCGATGTCCAAGTCTTTCATGCCATATTTTAAATATCTCTGGGTCATTAACCTTCCGGGTTAATACCGTATGTGATTCCATCACTTTGATACGTGTAAAATATAATTCTGAAGATATACAGGGAAAACTTTCAAGTACACGTTTTTGGTATGAAATAATTCGTGTAATATGAAGATATTCTTTTCATTCCTTATCAATTATCTCTAAATGATATCCATTGAGACATATATCTTTAAAGCTTAGAAGATTCCACCTAGACTTAGGAGAATATAGAGTATTTTTCATCTACAAGGATGTCCCAATGTCCCATTTGCAATATCAATGCTGCTTCTCCAGAACCTTCAATTATGTCTGATGACCCTACTATTATGGTTATACATGCCTTTCTCATTGATAAATGATATAAAATATATTTTTCTTATCAAAATAGTATGCGTTGTCCCACAATCAATAATTCATTCATCATCAGCTATATTTCTAACGAAACAAAAGAAAAACATAATTTTAATAAAACATAATATAAAGACATATTACAAATTAGTATATAAGGAAATCTGACACATCTAAATATGTATTTTCAGTTATATTTATATTATTTGTAAAATTATTATCAATTTGATCAACAGTGGGGTTGTCAGCAAAATTTTTCTCAATATCTTTATTTTTCTTATTTTTGAGTGATTCTTGGTAAAGATAGATAAAATGTTTAGGGGTCCTGCAAATTCTTGACCAATGACCTTCCAAGCCACAACGATAGCAGATATCCTTCTTTGTCTCTGACCCCATATTGTGGCTTTGTCACTTTTGTTGATGTACATCAATTTTGCTATCACGTGGTCCGATATTATTTCAGTCCCCAGTATAATATCCTCATTTACTATAATACCCTCGACCACTATAATTTCCTCGACCACTCCATCTGCTTTGCCCAAAATTAATTTCTAATAGTGGTGCTGATCCAGATAGTCGAGATTGATGATTCAGCATCAACAATTCATTATTTTGCTCCGCCACAAGGAGATAAGAAATTAATTCAGCAAATTTTTTGAAATTCTTCTCTCTATATTGTTGTTGTAATATAACATTTCGTGCGTGAAATATTGTAAATGTTTTCTCGAGCATCACACCTTTCGTCAGTGTTTCTCCACAGAGACGTAGTACTGAAACAATTTTAAATAGCTCGGAATTATATTCTTGCACGCTTTTAAAGTCTTGAAACCTGAGACTTGACAAATCATTAAGTGCTTTGGGCAAGTAGACCATTCTGAGATGTTCAAATCGTTCTTTCAGGGATAACTATAGTTCCTGTGAATCCTCAATGGTCAAATATTCATTCTTCAGGCCATCATCAATATGATGCCTCATAAATATTACGGCTTTTTCCTTATCAATCTCTATAAAATATAATAAATGATAAGAAGAAAGGAATAGATTCGTGCTGATAACGTATTGTATAAGCAACAAGTAATTCACCTTCAATATAAATTAATATGTAGATTTCCATGAATAGAAAATAAGTAGAGAAGAAAACACAAAGAGAAAAGAAAATGTACCGATCAATGTCAATTACTCCGAACCTCCTTTACTTCTTCTTATCTTTCTTCTCTCTACATTAAAATTCATAAATGTAGGAGGTATTTATAGGCTTACAAGAGTTGAATGAATGGTCAGGATTGATATGATCTGACGGTCTAAAATACCTTAGTAGGTGGAATGGTATCAGTGCCGGTGGCTTCTACAGTACTACATGGCCAATTTCTACAGTGTTACGGTTGCTACAGTGGACATCCACTATTTATTACAATATTCATAACAATTACCTTTTAGTCAGGGTAGTTCATAATTTTTTTTTTTATCAATTCCTCTTATATTTTTCATATGTTTTAATACCTTATTTTTAATTTGTTTAACCTTTATTATTTTAATATTTTTTTATAAAACTAATAATATTCTTACTTTGCTAATGTTAGAGTTGATTTTTTTATGTCAGTGCTGCAACGCATCGGGAAGCAATCTCAGCTGTTGTGACAAACTAGTGACAAACAATTTTTTTATTTTTTTTGCATTCTGGTTGAGAGGTTTCGAGTTCTCGAACTTGAGCAAGATAAAAAACCATTAGACTATGTCATGGTTTCTAATCTCACCTTTTTTTTTAATCCTGGAGCTGATTATACTCAAATTTATCTGTTTTGTGCTAAAATGCAAATGCATTATTTTTGGATGAGCTTGTCTCCCTTCCTCATGTCTAGTTATTGGGGTGGCTCATTACCTTCCTAGTCCACTACTCGTGTAGCCCGTGATCAAGGGTTAATTTGAAAATTTTTTATGCCTTTAACTTTTAAAATAAATAATATGAAAACTAAATACTTTTGAGGGGCGTTTGGTTCGCAGTAATTATATAATAACATAGTAATGAGATTACCGTGGTAATGTAATCGGGAATGTTATATGACCGGTAATGTTGTGGTAATATGAGATTACCATGTTTGGCTGAGAATTTATATTACTGGTAATCTTTCTTTACCATGTTTGGTTAGTCATGATAATCACTTCAGTGATATATCAAATTTACCAAAATACCCTTACGTATAAAATATTGAAAAATATAATTTAAAGTATTTAGATAAACAAATAATTAAATTATAATATTAAAAATTATTTTTTTACAATTTTTTAAAATACCTTTGTATTTACCAAAATACCCCTACGTATAAAATTTTGAAAATATAATTTAAAGTATTTAGATAAATAAATAATTAAATTATAATACCAAAAATTATATTTTTACAATTTTTTAAAAAACCCTTTGTATTTACCAAAATACCCCTACATATAAAAATTTGAAAAACTTAATTTAAAGTATTTAGATAAATAAATAATTAAATTATAATATTAAAAGGTATTTTTTTACAATTTTTTAAGGGAAAATTACTGTTCACCCATCGTAATTTTCAAAACTTCCCAAAAACCCCCTCCAACTTTTACACACCCCGGACAACCCTTCCGTTAGTGTTTAATTTCCCTTTTACCCCCTACCGTTCACTTCAAATGGGTCCATGTTGTGAAATCCCATTTTTGCCCTTAAAAATGGTGGGAAAAAAAGCGCCAAATCACATCATGTCCAACCTTTTCAAGGGCTTTCTGCTTGCTTTCTGATAAAAAATGCCTAGAAGTTGCATTACATCTTATTCTTCTCCTCATTTCTCCTCATTTGGTTTGTTCGACTTCAGTTCTGTCGGTTTCGTAATACGGTGAGAATCTCTTCGTTGCTATCACTTTGACCATTCTGCGGGAGGGTGGGAGTAACATAATTTATAAACAATGGATGTTTATTATGGAGGTTTTTTTTGTGATAATGATAGATGTAAATTTGTTTCAAGAAACGTGTCTGGGTGAAGTTTATCATACCCGAAATATATAAATCGGTTTGTTCAAGCGAAAATGAAGTTGATTTCCAGCGGATTGGTCAAGTGCACTCCATCTTCAAATGAGCTGTAGTCGATCTTGTTGTTGAGACAGATGATGTGCCATTGTCGAATCCTACTGAAAACGAGTTCATTTCGTTGTAAAGTTCTTCTCGTTTATGGTAGTTCTTTTCATTTATGGTTATCTAGTTGTATATGTTAAATACTGTTTAACTCTTTCCTATTCTCTGTTTAAATATATTACATAATTGTTTAAGAATTGACGTCTCCGTTTAAATTTATCTTTACCTGTTTAACTATTCATATTAATGTATAAATATTGACCTAACGTGTAAATTCTCAAAGTCTCTGCGTAAAATATTGATCTTTTTCGTTTGAACTGAAGTGTTGGCATGTGGCAGGTGGCAGGTGACAAGTTTATGGTATCCCATGCAGAAGAATTAATGACGGCATTAATTCTTTTGCACGGTAACATAAATATCCAAAGACCCGTTCGTTGTGATCAGTCAATCTCGGTCCACTGTGCTTTTCCCTTTTTTCTCGGATATGAAGCGTCAACCTGCTTGTGGACTTCACACCATAAATGACAAGGAAGAACCCTTCCCATGGACAATCACTCCTCGTCGTCCTCATCCTCCTCCTCCTCCTCTACTTCTTGTGTATGATATTCGCTGGAGTCAGACCAAAATTTGAAGATCATCTCTATCTTAAAGGATGTCTCATGATCCTCCTCATCTTGAGAATCAATCAGCCGTAATCACGCAACAAGTTAAACTATCTTTTCTTGCCCAAGTCGAAATTCCCGCATAATTGCCTGAATGTGGAGGATTCTCCAGTGGTGGATGACGGGCAAGCAATTAAGCGGGCATTTCGACTTGTGTAAGAAAAGAAACTTTTCACTTATTGCTTGATTGCGGAGGATTCTTCAGAGGAGGGAGATCATGAAACATCCTTTAAGACGGAGTTGATATTTATCACTTGAAAATTGTTC
Organism: Dioscorea cayenensis subsp. rotundata; assembly: GCF_009730915.1. Taxonomy (NCBI): domain Eukaryota; kingdom Viridiplantae; phylum Streptophyta; class Magnoliopsida; order Dioscoreales; family Dioscoreaceae; genus Dioscorea; species Dioscorea cayenensis. Next base: position 4,755 of record NW_024087476.1, on the reverse strand, counting down.
TCACCCTTTAAAAAACTTTCGTTAGTGTACAAATATTATTTTCTGTGTTTAACTCTCAGGATCTTTGCTTAAGTCAGACCATGACACATTGATTAATATACGTTTTTATGAATGTGTTTTCTTAACCTTTTTTAACGTGTTGTGTTCTACGTTGTGCAGGTTCAAGTTGATGCGCATGTTATGCAACCGCTGTGAGCATTCGAAGGTACAGATACTTGGTGAGTCAAACCGAAATCTTAATAGACGAACGAGGGTCGACTCGCGAGTGTCCAAGGTCCGAGAAGACGTTGTAAATGTTGTAAATGTTTTATTTTAAATGAAGCAAACTTATTTGAGTGTGAACTTCTGATATTTAATCAGAGGCCATTGTAAATGTTTAAATATTTTAAACAAACAAACTTATTTGAGTGTCAACTTGTGATAACTTGTGAAATTTAAACAGAGACATAGTAAAAAAAACAATTTGAGAAACAAAAAACGGCATTGTAAACAAAACAAAATGTTAAACAATAATCGATTTACTCTTTTATCAGTGACAACGGTGTTTAAGCAAATACATAAAGATGTTTAAGTAGTGACCCAGGAGGTACCCATCTTCAACGCGATGTCAGTGAAAGCATTCAATTTAAACAATAACATATATTTTAAAACAGTTAAATCACTATATTTAAACGGTTTACATATATTTTAAACGATATAGAAATTATTTAAACAGTTAACCGTTAGTTTAACCACTATATGTATTGGTTTAAACATAAAAAGCTTAACGTTTAAACAGAGACTCATGATAAGGTGAGAACTTTCCAATAATATTTGTCTCTAGGGATTACCCCTTGTCTGTCAGTTCAAATGGGTCAACACTAGTTATTTCCTTTTTTGCCCTTGGGATGGAGGGAAAAATACCGCCCAATCACATCACGTCTAGTCTAACCTTTATGCATACAACTGTGCACTTGCTTGTTTGTCTTTTTTATTGTTGTTTGTTCTTTACATCTTCTTCTTCTTCTTCTTCTTCTTCTTCTTCTTCTTCTTCTTCTTCTTTTCATTTGGTTTGTACGATTTGGTTTTCGGCTGATATATTATGGAGAGTTTTTGTGGTATTGCTAGATACAACGGGGAGTGAAAAGTGCTAATGTTCACGGCTCAGACTTCTTGGGAGTTGGTATTAGCTGAGATATGTGAGCGATGGGATCTCGAAGTTTCCCTTGTCAGGGTAAAGTTTATCACACCCGATGGATATAAAACGATTTGTCCAATAGAAAACGATGTTGACTTCGAGCGGATGTGTCACGTGCACTCCATCTTCAAATGCGCTGTAGTTGATCTTGTTGTCGAGACAGACAATGTGCCATTGTCGAATCCTAATGAAAATGAGTTTTTCTCATTGTAAGTTCCTTCTCTTTTATTTGGTCCAGTTGTATAAGTTCATTATTGTTTAAATATGTCAATCACTGGTTAAAATCTTGTATTATTCGTTTAAGTTAATTGTTCACTGTTTAATTTAACGTTTAAATGTTTACTTTATCACTTGAACAGTCTATTCTCTGTTTAAAATACTGATCTTTTCATTTAACTGAAGTGTTGGTAGGAATTCAGATTCTGCGAGCGCTCCCATTCAACCCCACTATGACCCTGACGGTGTGGAATTTCTTCCTTCCTCGTCAGATCATTCTGAAGTGCTGTCGTTGGATATCGGACAACGTTTTGACGGTGTTGAACATTTCAGGGATGTACTTCGAAATATTGCAATCAAACGGAATTTTGACTTCAAATTCATAAAGAACAAAAAACATCGGGTGACTGTGGAATGCGCTACTGATGGTTGTCATTGGCGCCTTCATACATCAAAAGAGTATAATAAAAATACTTTCAAAATCAAGACAATCAACCTGTAACACACTTACGGTGGTGGAATAGGTTTGGTGTCACATCCGAAAGCGTCCAAAAAATGGATAAGCACACGAGTGATTCAGAAGCTCAAGGACCGACCCTTGTACAAGGCCATCGACATTTAGAAGGACATGTTGCGGGAACATGGTGTCCACATACCATATAAGCAGGCTTGATTGGGAAAAGAGCATGCCCGGGTGGTCCTCGACGGCAGTAACATGTCCAGCTATGATTTGTTGTTTTGGTACGTAGATAAGGTGGCTGAGACAAACCCCGGCAGAATTGCGATCGTGGAAAGAGATGGTGATCGTTTTAAGAGGGATTCAAGAGGGCTTGCAGGCTGCTTCTATTTCTCGATGGTACCCACCTCCTTGGAAAGTATTGAGGTACTCTACAGGGTGCAACAGGGAAAGATGGAAACAATGGTTTTTTCCATATCGCCTTCGGTATTGTCGACAATGAGACCGATGGCAATTGGACTTGGTTCATATCCAAGTTAGGCGATGCTTTATACGAGGAAGGAGATTATCATGAGATAATTACCTTCGTGTCGGACAGGTCAAAGGGCCTTGTGAGCGTAATTGCGAGAGTCTTCCCTTCTTCGCCACATGCATACTGTCTTCGACATTTGGAGGCCAATTTTATGAAAGCCAATGTCAGACTTGGGAAGGCATTGAGGGAGGAGTGCTGGTCTATATGCTTTCGCATTGCGTGGGCATCCACGGCTAAAGAATTCGATGATACCGTCAATGAACTGCAGGCCACATCACCCGAAGCCCATCACTGGTTGATTAATAAATCGGATATGGTACATTGGTCGAATTATCTGTTTAGAGGTGATCGTTGGGGTGAGATGTATTCAAATGTCGCGAAGTCGTTCAATGCTTGGATCAAAGAAGCTCGCCATTTACTGGTGACAAAAATGGTCGACTCCATAAGGTCTGCGAATGTTGATTTACACTTAACATTTAGTGTTACCCTTTAAAACTTTTCATAATTTTTTAAATATTATTGTCTGACTTTAAATATTATTTTTATCCTTTAAATATTTGCCATACTGTTTAAAACAGTTTACCAATTATTTAACCATCACTGTTTTTGTTTAACCTTGTTTGCTAGGTTCAAGTTGATGTGCATGTTATGTAACCGCCGTGAGCAAGTGAACAAATGGGAGACCTACTTATGCCTAAACATACATTCGAAGGTAGAGATAATTGTCGAGGGATAGCGAAATCTTGCGTGTTGGTCGTTGTGTCGATGACCGTTACTGAAAGTGATCGACCGATCTGCACAACTCATGTAGATCTTGCCATCGAACTTGTTCGATGTTGAGCGGCTAGGATTTATGGTATCCCTGTCAAACACGCTTGCGGCTGCAATATCTGGGCGGAGCACACCAACGTTCATCGATTTGTTAGCGGCTACCTCACCGTCGACAATTACAAACTGGCGTATAAGGAAGCTATATTCCCCGTACCCGATGATGACAAGCCTTCAAACGGAAATCATGAGCTTCGTTTTTGACCGCCTGTGATGAGAAAGTAGCCTGGGCGTCCTAGACGAAAGTGGATCGAGTCGCAAGTGTTTGATATCCATCGAGTTACATGCATGCATTGCCATGGATCGATCACGATCGTAGATCTTGCAATGAAATTGTCGCCGACTAGGCATTGTAAATAAGCTGATTCTAAAGAGAAACAATCTAAATTGAGTGGAAACTTTTCATATTTAAACAGATAAACTCTTATTCTTTACAGTGAACGCATTTATTTAAAGCGAGAGCGGTGTTATTGTAAAGCAGAGAAACCGTAATTTTTAAATATTTCACTGCTGATATTTAAGCGATGGTGTGGTAAATTTAAACAATGAGCGAAAGGTAAACAATGACAGCTGTGAAAGTTAAACAATGAAATGGAAACCGAATGGAATTTAACACCTTTTACAATTGAAAACAAACAAAATTTACATTGAGATATACAAGTCATGTTCTTCCAAAACAAAAACAATGAATTGCATTTATCCTGGTTTACATTCGAAAACAAAATTTACATTGAGATATACAAGTCATGTTCTTCGAAAATAAAATTTAACCCGCTCCCCTTTTTCATGGACGTCGGCTGCCCTCCCCTCCTTAAGTATGCGGGAAACATACTTTAATCTCGGAGTGAGAGCGTCATACATGCGGTGAGCCGTAGCTTCTCATCGGTGAGTAATTGCTCGATAAACCGCGATGACATAGGCAGTATAGTCGGCGCTTCCCTTGTTTTTTTGTCGTGGGGTTTCCATGTCGTGCACTAGTGGGTACTTTGAGGGTCGCCAGACTGGCGAACTCCATATCGACACAAGTGTCGAATAGATTCAGTCTCGAGATATGCAAGTTGAGATTAGAATCACGATTAAATATCAAACACTAATGATCGAGACATAATTTATTAAAGAACTTACCATGTCGATGCGACTTTATCGTACTGTCGTGCATGAAGAATAATGCATGTATTCTTGTTTATCATTGTCAGAGGACGACGGCGTGGAAGTGAACATTCATGATTATCGAGAGGGATGACAATTTTGAACTTCATGCAAGTTGCGTAGCGGCATTTCGATCATAGCCATAGTGGTTTCATGTGCATTGTCCCGCTTTTGGCGTAAATAGCGCCGTGATGGGTGTAATGGAGCACGCTTCTTGTAAGGATATGGCACTTTGCTCGATGACTTTTAGTATAATGCATACAGTGTGCCATCAGCATCATCCGTGACCATCTCCTTCCCTCAAGCGAAGTGTATAGTTTGTCCCGTGTGGTCTGTGGCAGTCGTTCTTCCTGACGGGTCTTCAGTTACGATAATAAATAATTGAACCGTATTGTA
>NW_024087475.1:0-53450 GCF_009730915.1 Dioscorea cayenensis subsp. rotundata | reverse complement strand
TAGCAACTTGCAATCCTTTTTAGAGATTCATCAAGCCAGTTAATACATTATAATAAAATATAAATAATATAGAATGCCTAAATAAAGGTTTGAATGTGCATTTTAACCATATAATTAATCTAACATGTATTTGGTAAGAGATACATGTTGAGCTAAAGATTAAAACTCACACACAAATACGAAAAAAAAAGTGTTGTCAGTATGCGTATAAATGAATATCTCCCCCACAATTATGATTATCTCGCCCATAACTATGATTATCTAAGTACACGTTGGATGCACAAACAATTTATTAAAAGAAAACCAATGCCATTCTTTCATGCGCATGCTGCACATTCCAAGGCTAATTTTGGTGACTAATTATTATTTCTATAGTCGGGTTAGTCTTGAAAAGAAATGGAAGCTTTTATTTTTTTCATCTTGTGATGGAATGAATCCATTTTCAAGTTGTTTGAGAACCATTGAATTAGCTACATAATCAATTAATATAGTATTGGGGTCTAAAAGCAAAATGTGGTGGTGTCACGTCCTTAGCAACCAGTTAATAATCTTTTGCTTGATGCTACCATACATCATAGTGTGCAGAAGGATTTTTGTATCAATGATTTGGTCAGGCCCTTTATCCCACCATCCTTATTTTTGTTTCTTTGCTTGGTTTTCCACAACTATTGTCTCAGTATATATATATATTTTTTTCAAAAAAATTAAATATGTAAGTATTCATGCATCCATGGGCGTGCAGGAAGGACAGCTTTGTCAATGCAAAGAATCGATGCCACATAAAACAAACATTGACTCAGGTAAATTATAAAAAAAAATTGTTGAAAGTTTCTTTCCATTTGTCATGATACTAAAATGTTCAAAAAACTAATAACAAGGCCAAAGATTCGTTCAATTGTTACCACTTGTCATTCTCTCACAACCCCTTTCAATCACCATATAAGCTAGTCTAACCTTCAATGATCTGAGCAACGAGAACAATGACCAATGAAAAGAAAGCTAATTTTCTTATCTAAACTCTTTGAGGCATTATGTCGAACACCAAGCAAAAGTTCAACGCCGGCAAAGCCCATGAAGAGGGCCAGGTTCCCATTCCATTCTTTCCTTTCTATATATATAGACACACTCACACACTTTATGAAGTGTTTGATGTGTTGTTTTCACTGGAATATTGTTTTAAGCTTTGTTTTGTATAAATACTTGCTTCACTGAACTCTTATTTATTATATATATGTATATATGTGCTCATAAAAAGACAACTAATGCCTACTAAAAACAAAAGAATTCACATAGAAAAAAAGCCTCAACTATTGAAACCCTAATCTATCAATCCAATGATTCAAGCTACCTGTTTGGCAAGAAGTTCACGCTCAATATTCCCAGACTCGGAAAAGGAATCACCACGCCCAAATCTCCTGCGAGCCACCCGCCAAATGGGAAACCCTATCCATAAATTGTCACGACATGAACTTTGCTTTCATCATCAAAATAGAAAAATAAATAAAACAAAATAAAGAGATTTGATTGAGAGAAATAAGAACAACAAGAGGTTACCTTGATGGAGGAGTAGAGATCGGCAACTAATTTATCCAAACCAAACCCCTAATAGGAAAACCCTAAGAAAAACCCTCAATTCTTCGCAAACAAAACCCCAATCAACCACCAAAACCAAAAACAAGAAAACACCAACAACATAAAAGGGAGAAATGATCACCAACCTTATGAACTCAATCAACATAAAAGCGAGAATGAGGCAAAAGAAGATATAGAGAAAGAAGACTGGCAGTGTGTACAAAGGGAAAGGAGAAACGCAGGGAGAGAGAGCAAAAGAAGACGACCTAGCTAGCTCACAGATATATGTTTACATAAAATAATTCCCGGCGTTTTCTCAATTACGCGCAGCCAAATCAAAAATTTACCGCCGTTTAATAATTTAAATGGCGTAAAATAAAATTTAATTTCACCGATAAATTTGACTCACATCCCGCCAATTATTCTAGTGGCATTTAATTCTAACAATGCCGCCAAATAAGATACACTTACCGGCGCTTATTACATAAACGCCGCTAAATAAAATATGTACATATATTGCTCTGGTTTATTTCTTCAAGCTAGTAAATTATTTAGCGGAGTTTATTTATAAGACGCAGTGGAATAAACCAACTTACCGGCACCTAATAAAAAAACGCCGCTAATTAAAATAAAATTTTATAATGTAAAATCCGCCAATTTCGCGAATTAATTTGGCGTCGTTGATTTCAAAAAATGTCTCCAATTTACCGGCGATTAAAAAAATAAAACGCCGCTAATGTAAATATATTTTCACAGAATAATCATTTACATCCAGGGAAAAACATGGTGGCGTTTATTTCAAATAAACACCACAAAACTAAAATTATTGGTGGAGTTTTTGATAAATGCCGCTAAGTAAGTGCCGCAAAAGCCTTAATTCGGTGTAGTGTAAGATCATTGTTTTGATTGAAAAATATTAGACATTCACAAAAGAAAATAGAAGATTACTGTTTTGATTAAAAAAATTGGAGCCATTCCAAAAAACTTAAGATTAGTGTTTTGATTAAAAAATATGAGACATTACGAGAAGAAAACATACGATCATTGTTTTCATACAAAAATTGCAGACATTCCCAAAATAAATATTAGAATAGTGTTTTGATTAAAAAATAGGAGCCATTTTGTAAAGGAAACATAGGATTATGGCTTTGACTAAAAAATAACATGCATTCCAAAAAAAAACTTAGGATTAGGGTTTTGATTCAAAAATATGACACATTACGAGAAGAAAACCTGCGATTAATGTTTTGATTCAAAAATAGCAGACATTCAAAAAATAAAACATAACATTAGAGTTTTGATTGAAAAATAGTAGACATTACTATAAGAAAACATAGAATTAGGATTTTCTTTGAAAAATGGTAGACATTATGAAAATAAAACATAGGATTAGTGTTTTGATTGAAAAATAGGAGACATTACTATAAGGAAACATAGTAATAAGCTTTTGATTCAAAAATAGCAGACATTGTTAAAGGAAAAGAAAGGATTAGGGATTCGATTAAAAAATAAGAGATATTCTGAAAAGAAAACAAAGGTTTAGTTTTTTAATTCAAAACAGAAAAAATAGGACATATTCCAAAAAGAAAACATAGGATTAATGTTTTGATTGAAAGATACGAGACATTTTGAAAAAGAAAACATAGGATTAATGTTTTGATTGGAAGATATGAGATATTCTGAAAATAAAAAATAGGATTAGTATTTGGATTGAAAAATAGGAAGCATTCTGAAAACAAAACATAGGATTAGAGTTTCAATTGAAAATTAGTAGACATTCCGAAAAGAAAACAAAGGATTGGAGTTTTTATTCAAAACTAAAAAATAAGACTCAAATTGATAAGAAAACTAGGGATTACTATTTTGATTACAAAAAAGGAGACATTACTAAAAGATAACATATGGTAAAGATTAGAATTTTTATTCAAAAATAGGAGGCATTACCAAAAAAAAACATAGGTTTAGGGTTTTGATAGAAAGATAGGAGACATTAAGAGAAAAAAAATATAGAAATTGGGTTTTGATTCAAATATAATAGGCATTCAGAACAGAATCATAGTATTAGGTTTTGATTCAAAAATAGAAGACATTAAAAAATAACAGAAATTCTCAAAAGAAAATGATAAGATTAGGATTTTAATTAAAAAATTGGGGCCATTGTGCAAAGAAACCATATTATCAAGATTTTAATTCAAAAATAGGAAGCATTATGAAAAGAAAACATTGAATTAGATTTTTATTAAAATATAGTAGCATTGTGAAAGAAAATATAGGATTAGGTTTTTGGTTGAAAAATATGAGACATTATAATAAGAAAATATAGAATTAGGGTTTTGAATGAAAAACCAAAGGCATTACTATAAGATAACATAGGATTAGACTTTTAATTGAAAATTATGAGATATTTTGAAAAGAAAACATAGGATTATGATTTTGATAAAAAAAAATAGACATTCACTAAAGAAAACGTACGATTAGGATTTTGACTAAAAAATAGCAGACATTCCGTAAAGAAAACATAAGATTAGGGTTTTGATTCAAAACTGATAAATAGGAGACATTAAGAAAAAAAATCTAAGATTTGATTTTTTTTTTACAAAATAGTAGACATTCAAGAAAGAAAACATAGGATTAGGCTTTGGATTTAAAACCAAAAACTATGAGACATTTCAAAAAGAAAACATAGGATTAGGTTTTTGATTTAAAAATAGTAGACATTCCCAAATGAAAACATAGGATTAGGATTTGATTCAAAAATAGGTGCCATTCAGAAAAGAAAACATAGGGTTCAGGTTTTGATTGAAAGATAGGAGATAGAAATTCCAAAAGAAAACATAGGATTAGGTTTTCATTGAAAAATAGGAGGCATTCAAAAAAAAACATAGTATTACTGTTTTGATTGAAAAGTATAAGATATTCTCAAGAGAAAACATAGTATTACGGTTTTGATTCAAAAATAGTAGATAATAGAAAAAGAAAGCATCAGATTCGAGTTTTGATTGAAAGATAAGAGACATTATGAAAAAAAAAAGATTGGATTAGCATTTTGATTAAAAATAAGCAAACAGTACTAAATCCTGTTTTTCAATCAAATCATAAGATTACGGTTTTGTATAAAAAAAAATAAGACATTCCATTAAAAAAACATACAATAAGGGTTTTGATTCAAATATGAAAAGAAAACATAGGATTAAAGCTATGATTAAAAAATAATAGACCTTATGAAAAGAAAACATTCAATAAGTGTTTTGATTCAAAAATATGAGAAATTCCTAAAAGAAACCTTAGAATTATTGTTTTGATTGAAAAATAAATCAAATAGGAGACATTTCAAATTTAAGACATAGAATTGGGGTTTTAATTCAAAACCGAGTAATAGGAGACATTACAAAAAGAAAACATAAAATTAGGATTTTGATTAAAAAAAAAAGACATTCTAAAAAGTTAAAGCAAAATTAGAGTTTTGATTAAAAACCTAAAAAAATTAAACATTCCAAAGAGAAAACATAGGCTTAGCATTTTGATTCAAAACTAAAAAAATAGGAGGCATTCCGGAAAAAACATAGGATTAGGGTTTTGATTCAAAACTAGAAGTCATTTTGAGAAAACATTATAGGATTAGGTTTTTGATTGAAAACCATAATTTAGATGACATTCCAAAAAGAAAACATAGGATTAGAATTTAGTTGAAAAAACAAGTAGGCATATCGAAAAGAAAACATAGTATTATGGTTTATTTTAAAAAATAGGAGACATTCCGAAAAGACAAAGAAGATTACGATTTTCATTCAAAACTAAAAAATAGGAGACATTTCAATAAGAAAACATAGATTTAATGTTTTCATTGAAAGATAGTAGACATTCAAAAAAGAAAACATAAGAGTGTGATTTTTATTCAAAAATATCAGACATTACGAAAAGAAAAAATAATAAGAGATTCCCAAAACAAAAGATAGAATTAGGGCTTTGATTAAAAAAAGAGACATTCCGAAAAGAAAACAAAGTATTAGTGTTTTGATTGAAAACTACAAATTAGGACACATTCTGAAAAAGGAAACATAGGATTATATTTTTGAATGAAAAATAGAAGGCATTCCGAAAAGAAAACATAGGCTACGGTTTTGATTGAAAGTAAGAGAAATTACTATAAGAAAGCATAGGATTAGGGTTTTGGTTAACAAATAACAACTCATTCCGAAAAGAAAACAAAGGATGAGTGTTTTGATTAAAAAATATGAGACAATCCAAAAAAAAAAAAATATGGGATTATGGTTTGGATCCAAAATTAAAAAATAGTGGCATTAAGAAAAAAAACCTCTTAATAGGGTTTTGATTGAAAAATAGAAGACATTAGTATAAGAAAACATGCTATTAGGGTTTATTCAGAAATAATAACCACTCCAAAAAGAAATTATAGGATTTGGGTTTTGATTGAAAAATATGAGACATTAAGAAAATAAAACATGGAATTATTGTTTTGATTCAAAAATAGTGGACATCCTTAAGAGAAAATTTAAAATTAGGATTTTGATTAAAACATAAGAGGCATTAAAAAAACTTAGGATTAGGGGTTTGATTAAAAAATATGAAACATAACAAAAAGAAAACATATGATTAGGGTTTCGATTGAAAAACATTAGATATTTCAAAAAGAAAACATTGGACAATAAAAAAATATTATATTATGGTTTTGATTAAAAATCAAAAAAATAATAGACATTCAGAAAGTAAAACATATTGTTAGGGTTTTGAATTGGAAATAGCATACAATCCAAAAAAAAAAAACATACGATTAGTGTTTTAATTCTAAATAGGAGCAAATCCGGAAAGAAAACGTCTGATTATGGTTTTGATTAGAAAAAAAAGAGATATTACGAAATTAAACCCAAGGATTAATGTTTTGATTAAACAATAGCAGACATTCACAAAAGAAACACATAAGATCAAGGTTTTATTAATAAATATTAGGCATTCGAAAAAAATTAGGATTAGGGTTTGGATTAAAAAATATGGGACATTACTAAAAGAAAACATATGATTATTATTTTGATTCATAAATTGCAGACATTCCCAAAAGAAAACATAAGATTATAGTTTTTATTCAAAAATAGGAGGAATTTCGAAAAAAAAATAGTATTAGGATTTTTATTCAAAAATAGGGGGGCTACGAAAAGAAAACATAATATTAGTGATTTGATTAAAAATTAGCAAAGATTCCTAATACAAAAATAGGATTAGAGTTTTAATTCAAAAAAATGAGGCATTCCAAATAGAAAACAAAGGATTTGGATTTAATTCCAAACCAAAAAATAGGACGCATTCTGAAAAAAAACATAGGATTAGGGTTTTAATTCAAAAATAGTAGACATTCCAAAAACAAAAGAAAGGATTAGGTTATTAATTGAAAAATAGGAGACAATCCGACAAGAAAACATAAGTTAGGGTTTTTACTCCAAACTGATAAATAGGAGAAATTAAGAAAAGAAAACATGATATTCGTGTTTTGATTGAAAGATTGGAGACATTCCGAAAAGAAAACATAGTATTGGAGTTTTCATTCACATATACCAGGCCTTCCGAAAAGAAAATATAAGATTAAGGTTATGATTCAAAACTGTAAAGCAGGACACATTATTATAAGAAACATAGGATTAGAGTTTTGATTCAAAAATAGTAGACATTCGTTAAAGAAAGCATAGGATTGGGTTTTTTATTACAAAGTAGCAGACATTCTCAAAAGAAAACATATGATTATGGTTGTGATTAAAAAATTTGATACATAACAAAAAAAAACATATGATTAGGGTTTCGATTGAAAAAATATGAGATATTTCTAAAAAGAAAAACATTGGATTTGGGGTTTGATTGAAAAATTAGGATACAATACTATAAAAAAACAGAGTATTATGGTTTTGAATAAAAACCGAAAAAATAGTAGACATTCAAAGAAGAAAACATATTATTATAGTTTTATTGAAAAATAGTAGCATGTAAAAATATACTATTAGTGTTTTAATTTTAATATTAGCCAATTAAGAAAGAAAAACAAAAGGATTAATTTTTGATTTAATAATAGTAGACATTCACAAAATAAACAAACATAAGCTTAGGGTTTCACTAATAAATACTCGGCATTCAAAAAAATACATAGGATTAGGGTTTGGATTAAAAAATATGGGACATTACCAAAATAAAACATACAATTACTATTTTGATTCATAAATAGTAGACATTCCCAAAAGAAAATATAAGATTAGGGTTTTGATTCAAAAATAGTAGGAATTCGAAAAAAAAAATAGTGTTAGGATTTTTATTCATAAATAGGGGGCGTTCCGAAAAGAAAACATAATATTAGTGATTTGATTAAAAATTAGCAGAGATTCCAAAAAGAAAGCATAGGATTATGTGTTTAAATATCATAGGCATTCCAAAAAGAAAACAAATGATTATGGTTTTGATTGATAAATAGGAGACATTACTATAAGAAAGCATAAGATTATGTGTTTATATGGAAAAATTACCACAATATACAAAAAAATCCTATGTTATGGAATAGTACAAAAAGAAAACACCTCAAGTAATAATCCCGGGTGATGCTTCACCTAGGATAATCGTGCATGGGTTTGTCGAAGTAATGAAATAGTGCACGGGTTTGTCGAAGTAATAATCCCGGGTGAGCGTGGGTCGAATCTACTGTGAGTAGGGAGTGAAAATGCTTAATTTGGTTCTTAGCTATGTGGAAGATCAATAGTGATTAGTGTGAAATTGATTCAATTCTCAATAATAAAAGAAACAAGTGAGAGAGCAAGAATAAAGAAGAGGGCAAGGCAATCGATAAAGATGGGGTACTCGGATGATGCTTCACCTAGGATAATCATTTCAAGTGCAAGAACTCTCTGTTATACTTCCTAATCAATGCCATGGTGAGTCGTGGAAATCGTTACATATATAGTCCCAAATCTAAGGTCAACTATGCCTAACTCTATACATGTCCGGGAGGAGAAATCGAACAATCTCAACACCTCTCACTCGCATAAAGTTGCAATGAGCTCTACGGATTCCAAGTGATAAATCTCTTCCTAAAAGTAGACCTAACCCTTTGGTCCAGGCGGAAGGTCCCTAGCCACAATTAAGCCCTAGATACTAAGATCCTCTCAACGCTTCACTCCATTGCACACGCAACTAGGCCCCAGCGGAGGTTCATCTCTTAGACCACTCACTCTATTATGGCCGCAAAGAACTCGAGGAACGGAGGTAGAATCTATCACGCCGGAGGGGAAAAGGGACGCTCCTGTACCTCTCGACTCACCCTCTCAACCCTCTCCAACCTAGCTTTGTCTAACGCTCGTGTTGTGTCACTCACTCACAAGGTTACCAACAAGAACTCTCAACCCTAGTGTCACTATAGGGAAAATGTTCATACAATTAAACATTCAAGGTTTGAACTCACAATAAACATCAATTTATTGAAAGCATAATAAAGAAGTTCAATGAAACGAATACATCCTAGGGCTCACAATCATCCTAGCAATTGCTACAGTATTTTGCTACAGTACCTGCTACAGTACTATGCCGGAAATACTCCCGAATTCCATACTTTCATTGGGGTAACGCAAACGGGCACACGTTTACGTTGTGAATCACTTGCCTCTTCAATGATGTGCACGTTGGTGGATCTCTTGTTCTTATATGCATAAATCAGAATGCTCGAGTGTGACTGCCTTTGTGCCCCTCCAAATGAATGTGTTCACTCGAATACGAGGAGGTTGGCACACACTCTAGCATCTGACACTTGACCTATGTCTTCGCGTTTGAACCTTAGCAAGATCTCCTCCAAAATAGGTGCATTATGATCCACATTGGCCTATTTCCTTCATACTCGGCCTCACAACCCTACCTTCATAAAAGTAACATAAAAACACACATATTAATGTAAAAAAGTGAGAAAAGTAATGCTCAACATAAGGAATGAATGCTTCGCATTCATATCGCACAAGCACTTATCAGCAACTAAGGTGAACCACCATTAGCAATGTGAGCATGTATATCAATCAAGAACAATAAAATGGATGTCTGCACTATGAAACTCCCCCCCACACTTAAGTTGTACATTGTCCCCAATGTACACATGCAAGCTCACTCAAAATGTAGTTCATTCAAAAATAAATGTGGGAGAAGCAATCAAAACAATATTCCCCTGACTTTTAGTGTCACGTTTGATGGAGCTAAGTCCTTGGGAGTAATGTTCCAACTTGTTGTGAAGCTCACACGGCCAAGTGCCGAAGCATCTTGGTCGTGCCCATGACTAAGTCTCAATTCCCATGATGACAAGACCATCTGCACGCATACACGAAGGGGTTAAATAAAGCTCAATAAAAACAAAATATCTCGAGTATATATAAAAGATAGACAACGAATACAACTCGAGATGCAAAATGAAAATAAACTCAGAAGGATAATCCTTTCTGAGTGAACAATTCTAAAATGAAATGCATAAAAGTAAAAGAAATAAAAAGTCGTATCGGGCCATCCTCCTGCGCTCAACTGCTGGTGGTGGTGGTGGTGCTAAATCGAAAGGTGCTGGCGGAAGTGGTGAGGGAGATGCCGGAGGAGGTGGTGGGGGGCGATGGCTCGCCCATCAGAGCAGTCACGATCATGTCGAAACGGTCTAATATCTCAGCGTACTACACTGCCTGGGTAGCTCAGAGCTCCGCTATCTCGGTCAGAATCTCACCCACATCGCTATCGAGCCTCTCAATACGGTCATAAGCTCGAGGACCCTGTGTTGCGAGGGGTTTGGGAATCTGTCAGGAATCCTCCGCAAAGATCTCCTCCACTCCCGGGCGGTTTCTGGGTAGTCAGTAGCAATAATATAGACCCTGCCCACATCTCCGCACTCAACCCCATCATCCTCGATCGCCTCCAACGCAAGAGGGGTAGGCACAAATGTCCTCTAGCACCACATAAAAGCATCCCCCAAACCCATTCCCAAGATGAGCTCCGGTGATGTAAGGGCCAAGAATAATAAACCCACTCTCAAGATCGACCTCGGTACTTCGTAATATCTCGCTAATATGCACCCTAAGTGAATCGGCACATTGCCGGTCATTGAGTATAAAAAGAGCAAATCCTCGCTTAGTCGAGCAGACTGTAGTTATCGGCTCGACCCGACATGCACTCTGCCGATAATCGCGTGCAAAATACCGTAGCTCAACCGGGATAGGCTAGTGGCTCGACAACCCCGGTTCATACTCTCCATGGCCATCATCAATCCTATACACATGATGTGGAGTCACCGATCATCGAAAAATCTAGCAGTCAAATCGTCCCATACTCCATCGTACTCAGATATACGACATCGTACATGGCTATCCGAATCGAAAACTCAATAACGCTCATGGAAAATGGATGTCCGAATGCCCGAAACTGTATTGCCTCTGTAGTGTCAAATCTCCCATGCATCAGATGAAACTCAAAAGATGCTAAAACCTTAAGCGTTAATGCGCGGTAAGCTGGCTCACTAATCGTCAGTAGTCTCCTCCAGCTTCCTACTGCTAGTATCTCATCAATCTCATCAGCTAGCTTGTCACCTCGCTGAATATCTCTTAGCACTTGAAAATCCACAAAACGAGTCTGACCAAAACCAAGTGCTGAGAGTTTCTCAAATCGAGTCTGATGCTCGGGATTGGAGAAATCCATGTGTATTGGCTCGGGTGGGGTGACTCTGAGACGCTTAACTTCGTTCTTCCTCACTCGAGGTGCCATATCTTTAGTACAAAAAGAGGAAAATGATCAAAGAAGCTCAAAAAATAGTATACTAGAGAATTCCACACGGGCTTGTGGAAATCACCCACGCCCGTGTGGACCTGCAGGGCGTGAAAAACTCTCACGGGTGCACAACAATTCTCATGAATTCAACTTAAAACAGCGTTTAGACACTTTCTAAACATGCACCATGCATTTTTAAATGAAAATTCATGCTTATGAAGACATTAAATCCACGAAAAACAAGAGTTGCCGAAGAAAAAAAGGTTACCAATGAAATAAATGCGAAAACTCTGAATATCGCGACGATATGCGCATAAAAAATCCTCCAAAACAACGGTGATCGGTCGAGAAGATGATCGAGTAGTTTTCGAAAGCGATCGGAGATGGGGAATGAGACAGTTCACAAGGTTTTTTTAAGGAAAAAAATCGTGTCTCTTGGAATTTTGTGCACTCACACGGCGGGCGTGCGGAAAATACGCACGCCCATGCGCCTCATTACTATAGAGCCACAGGGGCAGTACACATGCCCCTGTGCGCTCTCGGGAAAACACTCCTTTGACTCTGACTGCTCTCGCACGGGCGTGTGGAAAATACCCACGCCTGTGCGCCTGACCCACATTCACATGCCCAACTCACAGGGGCAGCCGCACGCCCCTGTGTTTTCTCTGGATGGAGAGAACTCCTCTGCAGCATTTTGCAAGGGTGTGTGGAAATTACCCACGCCCGTGTGTGCCTCACAAAGTCGCCCACAGGGGCGAGTCCACGCCGTTGTGTGCTCTCGGGATAATCCGCCCAACTTTGCAGGAATTCACATGCCCGTACGGAAATTACCCATGGGCATGTGACAGTCGCATGGTCATTCACAGGGGCACCCGCACGCCCCTGTGCCTTCTCTGGATGAGCTCGCAATACAAATCCACGTGAGTGTGGAAATTTCACACGCAAGTGTGTTTTTTACTGGATGACTTAGAAAAACCTGCAGGCTCTACAGAAAGTTTATGAACATGTTTACACAGTCAGAGCCTGCCCTAGTATGCGAGCTTTACCAGTAAAAAACATGGAATAAAGGTCAAACAACAAAACTTCGCCAATTCCACATGGAAACACACGATGAATATTCAAAGTTCGCAAGAAAATCTCAGTACAAGCTTCTAAAAATCAAGACACCAACACTTAACAAATTATTCATGCAAACAAACTAAACTAGAAGATAAGAAAATAGTAAACACTTGTGTTGCCTCCCAAGAAGCGCTTGTTTTACGTCACTAAGCTTGACGTACCTTGTCCTACCTCATGGAGGCTTGAAAAGAGTATGTTCCTCCCGACTAGACATTGCATAGCTACTTCCCTTAAACCAAAAATCTGTTTGCCGGGGTGGAATATTTGTTGGAGAGTCCAACCATCTTACCTTTGGCCTCCAAGGAAACAATTTGGGTTGGGAATTGTCCAAGCTTAGCACAAAAAGTGCCATTGGATGGCTTTCAATCTCCCGCCCACATCTTCTTCCAAACCCAAAAATCTCTTCCTTGCCTTTTTATGAATTGATCAATCCCAAATGGAGATACGTGTTCCATTACCTTAGGGGTTGCTTCTTCTTCAATTTCAACTTGAAAAACAATCTGCCTTCACCAACTCTCTTTGCATCATTTCTTGCTCACAAACATACTGTCCACTCAAACAATCATCATATTGAATGAACGGTTCTTCTTGTATCCTCTCGATCTCGACAACATCATACTCGTTCCGTCCCACTTCTTCATTGTCATTCACTACCACATCTTTTCTACAAGAAACTTGACTTGCTTGCTCAAATACTTGTTGTTCCTTGGAGAGTGTGTCAAGTATCCCTCCTAATTGATGCTCTAGGTTTTTATAGGAGTCTTCATGACATCTTCGTGTGGTCTCCATATTTTGAGACGAGACATCGGATGCTTCAATAAATTTAGCTAATACTCTTTTGTAATCGAAGTGCATCTTCGCCAAGTATCTCACCCTTTTTGACATTCCTCTTGAGGTGCCTCCCAATGTTGTTCACCATTATTCCATAATAAGTTTGGGTAGCCCACTTCAATTGGATGATATGCGTTGTGCGTTGTAACATGGAATGTTTTGTTGTCGTGAAGTAACAATTCTATCAACTTTTCTACTGAGAGCTTCGACCTGAAAATATAGAGCAACTACTGGGTCAATCATCATTTAAAATCCTTGCAAGAAAAAGTAAAACATAACAAAAGAAAACAAATAAGATTGATGGAAGAATAAGAAAGTGTGAAATAGAATGAACGATAAATAGCTAAGAAAACAAAGTGCAAAGTATCTCTAAACGCCTACTCCCGGCAACGGCGCCAAAAACTTGACAAGGTCCCCTTGCGTATATCCCGCAAGTGCACGGGTTTATCGAGGTAATAATCCCGGATGAGCGGGTATCGAATCCACAGGGAGTAGGGAATAAAAACACTTAATCCTCTTCTTAGCTATGCGAAAAATCAATAGTGATAAGTGTGACAATAATTCAATTCTCAAAAGTGAAATCAACAAGTAAGAGAGCACGAGTAAAGGAGAAAGTAAGGCAATCGACAAAGATGGGGTACTCGGATAATGCTCCGCCTAGGATGATCACTTCAACTGCAAGAACCCTCTATTATGCTTCCTAATCAATGCAATCGTGAGTCATGGAAATCCTTCATTACATAGTCCCAAATCTAAGGTCAACTATGCCTAACTCTATACATGTCCCGGAGGAGAAATCGAACAATCTCAACACCTCGCACTCGCATAGAGTTGCAATGAGCTCTAGGGATTCCAAGTGATAAATCTCTTCCTACTTATAGACCTAACCCTTTGGTCCAGGTGGAAGGTCCCTAACCACGATTAAGCCCTAGATACTAAGATCACCTCAATGCTTTACTCCGTTGCACGTGCAACTAAGCCCCAGCGGAAGTTCATCCCTTAGACCATTCACTTTATTATGGCCGCAAAGAACTCGAGGAACATAGGTAGAATCTATCACGTCAGAGGGGAAAGGGGATGCTCCTATACCTCTTGACTCACCCTCTCAATCCTCTCCAACCTATCTTTGTCTAACACTTGTGGTGTGTCACTCACTCACAAGGTTACCAATAAGAACTCTCAACCCTAGTGTCACTCTAGGGGAAATGTTCATATAATCAAGCATTGAAGGTTGGAACTCACAATAAACATCAATTAATTGAAAGCATAATAAAGAGATTCAATGAAACAAATACATCCTAGGGTTCACAAATACCCAAGTACCCACTAGGGGTTTAGCTCTTCGTGGAGCTAAGTACAATCAAAGAAATAGAATGTAAAAGCAATGAATCCATAAAGAAACCTCCTCAATGGTCATGTCGATGGTCTTGTGGAGAGTCCTTTACTCATCGCAAGGGATCCTTTGTCCGGCCTAGGATACACCTCGCCGGATCAATGCCGACGAAAGCTCTCCCAATAACCTTCTTCCAAATGATGCGCGATGTTGGAGCCGTAGAACCTCTCCAAAACCCTAGCCAATACCCCTCAAAACCCTAGCCAATACCCCTCAAAACCCTAGCCAAAGCCCTCTCTCAAGTTGGGAAATAGATGGAGGAAAGAATGCTGAAATCGGGGTTGAATCGGCTTTAAATAGGGCTGGAGTCGCCCGACTACACGGGCCCTCGTGGATTTTTCACACGCCCATGTGGAATTTCTACACGGGCGAGGATAAATTCCACACGCCCGTGTGGATTCTCTCACTCGCTTTTTTTCGGCCCGGTCGTGAACATTGCTCGCTCGATGCCTTTGCTACAATATTGCTCTGCATTTCTGCTACAGATCCGACCCTAAATAGCTTCCCGAGTCCATACTTTCATCGGTGTAGCATAAAGCGGGCACACGTTCACGTCGTGGATCACTTGCTTCTTCAATGATAGACAAGTTGGTGGAGCTCTTGTTCTATGTGCACAAGTCGGAATGCTCGAGTGTGACTGCCCTTGTGCCCCTCCAAATGGATATGCCAAGTAGAATACAAGAAGGTTGGTACACACTCTAGCATCTCACACCGGACCTATGTCTTCGCGTTTGAACCTTAGCAAGATTTCCTCCAAAATCGGTGCATTACGATCCACATTGGCTTCTTTCCTTCATACTCGGCCTCACAATCCTACCTGCACGAAAGTAACATAAAAACACACACATTAGTGTAAAAACCCGAGAAAAGTAATGGTCAACATAAGGAATGATCGCTTTGCATTCATATCGCACAAGCACTTATCACAAAGTCTCAATTCCCATGGTGGCAAGACCATCTGCACGCATACATGAGGGGGTTCAGTGAAGCTCAATAAAAACAAACACAACTTAAATATATAAAAGATAAGACAATGATCTCATAGTGCTCTTGTAAGAAGTCTAAATGATCTCAGACCGTAATACACTCATAGTGCTCTCGAGCCTCTCTATACGATCATAGGCTCCAAAAAGGGTACTTGGGCAACCTGAGGTCTCGGTCACCGTCGATGCGGAACCCTCCACTGCATCCCTGCCAACCTCGGCGCTCTAAGTGGTGGAAGTGGCTAAAATGTAAGCTCTAGGCCATATCTATGCACCACTCCCATCATCCTGAGAATATTAAGTCCAAGCGGAGAGGGAATAACTGTCTGATCGGTATCCCGAAGAGCATCACCGGGACACATCCCAGAATAAGTCTAGTATTGTAGAGACCAACAAATAATACTCCTACTCTCCCGTTCTGGCCCTGGTATTGCATGTAATCTGCCACAACGTGCCCCCGATGAATAGGAACGGACCTAGCCATGGAATACAAATAAAGTAAACTCTATCGGCTCAGAGTACTAGTGTTATCAACCCGGCCATCAACAGATCTGTTAATGACAGCGAATAAATATTTTTAGCTCAGCCGAGACAGACATGTGGCCTTGGATACTCCCGGTTCATGCTACCCTGTCCGTACAAGACCTGGTAAGTCTGCTGTGGGCTCAAAGTGGCAAGGTAATCTGTTGGCAAGTGACTATACTTGTTTTCTGTGTATATCTCATCGTACAAACCCATACGAACCAAAAATTCAATGACACTCATTGTAAATTGACGTCAAAACGCTATAACCTATATGCCATCAGTGATGTCAAAACTCCCATACTGCTGCGCAAACTCAAAAGATGCCAGCACCTCTAGTGTCAGTGGCTGAAAAACTTGCTCCCGTATAGACAATAATCTTCACCAGCTTCCCACGGCCATCAGCGTGTCACATTCCCTGACTAAGTCGTCACCCCGCTGGACCCCAGACAGCATGCTCAAGTCCATGAACCGGAATTGGCCAAACCTAAGTCCCGATAACTGTTCAAATCGAGCCCGATGCTCGGGATTCAAGAACTCAATATGTGCCAACTCAGTTGAAGGTTCTCTAGGGTGCTTCCTTTCTAGCCTCCTCGAGTGCGGTGCCATTCCTACTATAAATGAGGAAGAAATGATCAAATAAACTCAGAAACAACATACTCCAGAATTCCACATGGGCGTGTGGAAATTACCCACGCCTGTGTGGATCTACGGGCTGTGAAAACCGCACGGTTGTGCACCAATTTTCCAAATATTCAACTTAAAACCGCCATTAAGGGCTTCCTAAACATGCATAAGACATTATATTATGAAAATTGGCACAACTCAAGATCTTCAATCCAATAAAAACCTAGGATTTGCAAAGAAAGAGGATAAAAAGGGTTACTGATGAAATAGATGATAATACTTCGAAAATTGGCACGAAATGTGAAGAAAAATCCTCCAAAACAACGGTGAAGGGCCGGGAAGTTGATCAGTAGTTTTTTTTAGGTGATTAGAGATGAAGAAGAAGAGGATCCCCAAAGATTTTAAAGAAAAACTCGCGTCTCTTGAATTCTGCGCATCCACACAGGGCGCAGTGGAAATTACCCACGCCTGCGCCTCACAGAAAGCTTCACAGGGGCAGGTGCACACCCCTGTGTGCTCTCTGGAAAACACTCACTGCCACTGAATGCAAATACACGAGCATGTGAGAAATATCCACGCTGGGCCCTCGACCCACAGTGGGAAGGCGCACGCCCTGTGGCTGCCTCGGACATCCGAGAAAAAAATTGCTAAGTGCTCGCACACCCGTGTGGAAATTCCGCGACGCGTGAGGCATTCACAAGCCCAACTCAGAGGGGCAAGCGCACGCCCCTGTGAATTCTAGGAATGAAGAGAGCTCCTCTGCAGAGATTTCCATGGGCGTGGGGAAATTACCCACGCCCTGCGATTTCATAAGGTCGTCCACAGGGGCGAGTCCACGCCCCTGTGTGCTTTCGGGAAAATCTGCCAATCTCTGCAGGAATTCACATGCCCATGCCGAAATTACCCACGGGCGTGTGAGAATTACATGGTCATTCACAGGGGCGAGTCCACGCCGCTGTGCCTCCTCCGGATGAGCTTGCAATACAAAACCACGGGCGTGTGTTAATTCCACACACCCGTGTGTTTTCTTTTGATGCCATAGAAAATTCTGCAAGCTCTGTAGAAAAATTTTTGAACATGTTTACACACTCGAGCCTCGCCCCTCAATATGCAATTTATACCAGATGAGAAAACATGAGAAATAGCTCAAATGACCAAAAACTTCACCAAATTCACATGAAAATAGACGATGAACTTGAAAACCCAGGATACAATCACAGTAGAAATATAAAACATCAAGACACCAA
Organism: Dioscorea cayenensis subsp. rotundata; assembly: GCF_009730915.1. Classification (NCBI taxonomy): domain Eukaryota; kingdom Viridiplantae; phylum Streptophyta; class Magnoliopsida; order Dioscoreales; family Dioscoreaceae; genus Dioscorea; species Dioscorea cayenensis. The sequence goes on along the minus strand of NW_024087475.1, from coordinate 35,388 downwards.
CACTCAATAATTTATTCAAGCAACACTAAACTACCAAATTAAGTAAGCAGTAAACACTTGGGTTGTCTCCCAAGAAGTTCTTGTTTAACGTCATTTAGCTTGACGTACCTTGTGTTACTTCATGGGGGCTCATAGATGAAAGTTGCACTCTTACCCATGGCTTGGAAACATGATGAGCAAAATCTCTTGAGGGTAGAGGGTGAATTGTCGGGCTTGGGATTGCCTAGCAATGATTCACCCAGTTTGTTCAGTTCACGCATGTCTCCAATAGCCTTGGAGTGTTTCCGCTGGCGTCTCCTAGCCCTCTTCAATTTTTGGAGCACCTTCTTCAATATCCCCGGTGTAGATGGTACTTCTTCCATCGAACCAAGCATCATTACTTCTTCATTATCCTCCTATTGGTCGAACAAGCCTTCGTATGGATCCGGATTGAACATTTCTTGCATGTATTCATCAACAATCTCATCAGTAGCATCTAGAAAATACAAAGTATCATCGAAATCAAGAGAATGCTGCACAGCTTCAGCAAGGCAGTATGTGAGCTTGTCATCTCCAACTCTCAAAGTTAGCATTCCACCGTCCATGTCAATCAATGCCTTGGAAGTCCACAAAAATGGCCTCTGAAGTATCAAGGGTACATCCGCATTCTCATCGATGTCTAGCACTGTGAAGTCTATAGGAAATATATACTTGTCCACCTTGATAAGCACATCTTCGATGATATCCCTCGGATGTCTCATTATTCGATCTGCTAATTGAAAAGTCATCCCAGTAGGCATAGGCTCACCCAAGCCTAGCTTTTGAAAGAAGGTTTATGGCATGATGTTGATACTGGCCCCTGAGTCCGCCAATGCCATTTCTTCACCTGGATTGCCAATATTACACGGAATGATGAAGCTTCCCAGGTCTTTCTTCTTGTTCGGCATGTTCTTTTGCAAAACAGCAGAGCAAGATGCATCTAAAATCACTGAAGCCCTCTCCTCTAACTTCTTTTTGTTGGTCAACAAGTCTTTCAAGAATTTCGCAAACTTAGGGATTTGGGCCAATGCCTCATAAAAAGGAATATTAATGTGGAGTTGTTTGAACAAACTTTGGAACTTCTTGTATTGTTCATCCCCTTGGTCATTCTTCAATCTAGAGGGATAAGGGATTCTTGGCTTCAAAGGTTGGGGTGCCACCTCCATCTCTTTGCTTGCTCCCTTCTCAACCTCTATAACCTCGGGTGCATGTTCATATGGTTTCTTACTCGGAAACTTACCCTCAACCTCATGACCACTTCTTAAAGTGATCACCTTCACATGCTCTCTAGGGTTGGTCTCGGTATTACTCACTAAGCTTCCATGTGGCCTTTTGGATAGAGACTTCGCAATCTGCCCCACTTGATTTTCAAGGTTATGCAAAGAGGCGGTATGGTTGCGAAGTGTAGCCTCAACTGATTGAAATCTTATATCTGATAATTGCACAAACCTAGTTAAGGCCTTCTCCAAATCGTTCATTCGGGTCTCCAAACCTGAAACTCTGTTTTCCATGTTTGGGGCTTGCTGTTGTTGTTGGAAACCCGGTAGCCCTATGGCCTTTTGTGGACCTTGGTTGCTCCATGAGAAATTGGGATGACTCTTCCAACCTGGATTGTAGGTATTATTATATGGATTTCCTTGATTCCTCATGCCATTAATGACAAAATCGAGGTTTTTAACCAAAGATGCATCATCAATAGATATCGGGAAATCAGAGGAAGCATGTCCTCCACCACACCCGGTGCAAGTAATCACGGCCGCTACTTTGTTCGAAGTTAGAAGATCTAACTTCTTACTCAATGATTCCACTTGAGCCACCAACGAAGTCACTACATCTATCTCATGGAGACCGACCACCTTTTTTTCTTCTCCCTGGCATTCCATTGGTAGTTGTTTAACCCCATTTCTTCAATTAATTGATGGGCCTCACCGGGGTCTTGCTACCTAAGGTACCTCGTCGCCGCATCCAAGAGTTGCCTTTGTACTCGGATTCGCACCATTGTAAAAAGCTCCGAACAATCATCCACTCGGGAATCGTGTTACGTGCACTTTCTCAGGAGCTTCTTGAACATTTCCCACGCCTCAAATCATGATTCCAATTCCAATTGTACAAGGGATGAGATCTCATTCAAGCTTTTGCAGATTTTTCCCGGAAGGAAATAATGACCAAGAAAAAGCTTCTACCATTTCCTCCCATGTGGTATTTGATGCTCTAGGTAATGAGTGTAGCCACTACTTCGCTCCTCCATTTCAAGGAAAAATGGGAAGGCTCTCAACTTGATGGCATCATCCATTACCCCATTTATCTTCAGAGATATCACACACCCTCGAGAAAGTTCTCTATATGACTGTTTGGATCCTCATCAGCCAAACCATTAAACTGTGTGGATTGCTGTAACATGTGGATGAATGTCGGCTTCAGCTCAAAGTTCTGAGCTGTAATTAGGGGATGCACAATGCTTTATTGTGTTCCCAATACTAAAGGTCTGGCATAATCAGATAATGTCCACTACTGCTTATTATTTTCTGCCATGTTTTTAGATTCTTCTACTTCCAAATCAGCTAGATTAGATTGTTCTTGCATGTGTTCTTTTCCCTTTTCTTCTAAGTGTATGTTCAAGCTCGGGATCTCCTTCAATCAGTATGGAGGGGTTTCCTCAGGTCATAACTTGGAGCTGCAACCAAAAAGAAAGAAAAAAAATCAGAATGATGATAGAATAAGAAACTATGAAATAGAATGAATAAATGAGTAGCTAAGAAAACAAAGTGCCAAGTATCTCTAAACGACACTCCCTCGGCATTGACGCCAAAAAACTTGACAGTCCGTATATGCGTGTAAACTGCAAGTGCATGGGTATCGAAGTAATAATCCCAGATGAGTGGGTATCGTATCCACAGAGAGTTGGGAATAAAGACACTTGAGTTGTTTATTAACTAATGTGGAAGATAAATAGTGATAAGTGTGACAAAAATATGAAATAACGAAAAATAAAAAAACAACAAGATAGAAGGTAAGGCAATCGATAAAGATGGGGTACCTGGATATTGATCCACCTAGGACAATCGCTTTCAAGTACAAGAACCCTCTATTATACTTCCTAATTGATGCAACAATGAGTCCTGGAAATCCTTAATTACATGATCCCAAATCTAAGATCAACCATGCCTAACTCTATACATGTCCCAGAGGAAAGATTGAATAACCTCTCAACCTCCCACTCGCATAGAATTGCAATGAACTCTAGGGATTCCAAGTGATAAACCCTATTCCTATGTATAGACTTAACCCTTTGGTCCAAGTGAAAGATCCCTAGCCACAATTAAGCCCTAGATGCTAAAATCACTTCAACGCTTCACTCAGTTGCACTCGCAACTAAGCCCCAGCGGAAGGTAATCCCTTAGCCCATTCACTCTACTATGGCCACAAAGAACTCTTGAAACGTGGAGGTAGGATAGATCACACCGGAAGGAAAAGGAGACGCTCTGCTACCTCTCGACTCACCATCTTAACCCTCTCCAATCTAGCTTTGTCTAACTCTCATGGTGTGTCACTCACCCACAAGAGTTGCCAAGAAGAACTCTCAACCTTAGTGTCACTCTAAGGGAGCATTCATACAATCAAGTCACCAAGATTAGAACTTACAATAAACATCAATTAATTGAAAGCATAATAAAGAGGTTCAATGAAATGAATACAACCTAGGGTTCACAAATACCCAAGTACCCACTAGGGGTTTAGCTCTCCATTAAGCTAGACACAATCAATGAAATCGAATATAAAAACAAAGCATCCATAGAAAACCGTCTCATTAGTCATAGTGATGGTCTTGTGGAGAGTCCTCTACTCGTCGCAAGGTTCCCTTTGTCCGGCCTAGGATATACCTCACCGGATCGGTACCGACGAAAGCTCTCCCACTAACCTTCTTCCAAATGGCATGCGATGTCAGAGCCGTAGAATGTCTCCAAAGCCCTAGCCAATACCTCTCAAAACCCTAGCCGCCATCCTCTCTGAAGTTTGGGTAAAGGTAGAGAAAAGAATGCTGAAATCGGGGCTAAAATCAGCTTTTACAGGGATGGAATCGGGAAACCACACGCCCCTGTGGCCGCGCCTGTGGATTTTTCACACGGGGGTGTGGAATTTCCACACGCCCGTGTGAATTCTCTGTTTTCTTGTTTTCTCGGCTGGCTGCGAAAAGTGTTGGTACAGTATTCTTATCGCACAAGCACTTATCACAAAGATGCCAACGAAATCATAGAAGCTGGAGTTAAAAATGTTGATTTCGGGCTTAATACGGTCAGAGCACGAGTGTGTCCGGACTGTGTTGAGATCTCAACAAAAAAATGGGGGAATGATTGTGTAACTGTATAGGGGCCTGACTAGTGGGATTTAAGTTTTCTGAGGAAGTGCTTCAATCTTGAGTTGAATAGAAGAACAGAATCACCTATATGAAATTGTTTATCTTCTCTAATCCGCTAATCATGAATTTGCTTGATTTTCTCCTTATATAGTCGAGAATTCTCATAGGCATTGAATCGGTGTTCTTCTACTCAGTCAGCTGGTACTTCCATTTTTTGTGTGCGTTGTCCAGATTCAAATTTAATAACATGATTACCTAATATGATCTGTGTTCTAGTTTAACTGGTAGATGACATGCCTTGCCGTAAACTAAGCGATATGGTGTGTGTCCCATAGAGGTTTTATATGCTGGTCGGTAGGCCTAGAGTGCATCATTCAACTATTCCGACCAATGACATATGCTGTAATGCACAGTCTTTTCCAGGATCCTTTTTAATTCATAGTTTGCAACTTTAACCTGGCCACTTGTTTATGGATGGTATGTAGTAGCAACCTGAGGATGCACACCAAATTTCTTCATCACTTTTTCAAACTGGGTGTTGTACAAATAAGTTTGACAATCACTTATAAATTCTCTGGGTGCGCCAAATCCGGAGAACAATATCATAAAAAATTTCAGGACCACTTGAGCATCATTTGGAGGTAGTGCTTGTGCTTCCACCAACTTGGAAATATAATCAACCGCCACTAGTATAAATCGATTACCACTTGAGTTAAGGAAGGGTTCCATAAAATCAATCCCTCAAACATCAAATACCTCGCACTGTTGGATAGGAGTTTGTCTTATCTCATCAAACTTAGATAAATTTCCGCTACTTTGACATGGGTCACATATTTTGACAAAAGTTCGAGCATCAGCAAAAAGGGTTGGCAAGAAAAACTCAGCTTTTAGGACTTTCCCAGTCGTGCGGTTTGTACTAAAGTGGCTGACAAGTTCCCCTTGCTTATATCCCGCAAGTGCATGGGTTTGTCGAAGTAATAATCCTTGATGAGCGGGGTCGAATCTACAGGGAGTAAGGAGTAAAGACACTTAATTCAATTCTTAGCTATGTGGAGTATCAACAATGATAAGTGTGGTAATGATTCAATTCTCAGAAATTAAAAACAACAAGTAAGAGAGCAAAAGTAACGAGGAGGCAAGCCAATCGATAAAGATGGGGTACTCGGATGATGTTTCACCTAGGATAATCGCTTCAAATGCAAGAACTCTCTATTATGCTTCCTAATCAATGCAAAGGTGAGTCGTGGAAATCCTTACATACATAGTCCCAAATCTAAGGTCAACTATGCCTAACTCTATACATGTCCCGGAGGAGAAATTGAACAATCTCAACACCTCACACTCGCATAAAGTTGCAATGAGCTCTAGGGATTCCAAGTGATAAATCTCTTCCTAGATTTATACCTAACCCTTTGGTCCAGGCGGAAGGTCCCTAGCCACAATTAAGCCCTAGATACTAAGATCACCTCAACGCTTCACTCCATTGCACGCGCAACTAGGCCCCAGCGGAGGTTCATCCCTTAGACCATTCACTCTATTATGGCCACAAAGAACTCGAGGAACGTAGGTAGAATCTATCACGTCGGAGGGGAAAGGGGACACTCCTGTACCTCTCGACTCACCCTCTCAACCCTCTCTAACCTAGCTTTGTCTAACGCTCGTGGTGTGTCACTCACTCACAAGGTTACCAACAAGAACTCTCAACCCTAGTGTCACTCTAGGGGAAATGTTCATACAATCAAGCATTCAAGGTTGGAACTCACAATAAACATCAATTTATTGAAAGCATAATAAAGAAGTTCAAAGAAACGAATATATCCTAGGGTTCACAATCACCCAAGTACCCACTAGGGTTTAGCTCTCCATGGAGCTAAGTACAATCAAAGAAATCGAATGTAAAAGCAATAAATCTATAAAGAAACCCCCTCGATGGTTGTGTCGATGGTCTTGTGGAAAGTCCTCTACTCTTCGTCCAAGGATTCCTTCGTCCGGTATAGGATATGCCTCGATCGAAGCTCCCCTACCAACCTTCTTCCTAATGGAATGACGATGTCGGAGACGTAGAACCTCTCCAAAACCTTGGCCAATACCCCTCAAAACCCTAGCCGAAGCACTCTCGCAAGTTGGGGAAAAGATGGAGAAAAGAATACCAAAATCGGGGCTGAATCGACTTTCAATAGGGCTGGAATCGGGCAACTCCACGGGCGTGGACGGTACACGCGCCCGTGCGGAATTTCCACACGGGTGTGGATAATTTCCACACGCCCGTGTGGATTCTCTGTCTCTCTGATTTCTCGGCCGGCAGTGAACAATGTTGCTACAGTATTTGCTGCAGTACCTGCTACATCTTCAACCTGAATAACTTCCCAATTCCATACTTTCATCGGTGTAACGCAAACGGACGCACGTTCACATCGTGAATCACTTGCTTCTTCAATGATGTACATGTTGGTGGATCTCTTGTTCTTTTATGCATAAGACGGAATGCTCGAGTGTGCCTGCCTTTGTGTCCCTCCAAATGGATGTACTCACTCGAATGCGAGGAGGCTGGCACACACTCTAGCATCTCACACCTGTCCTATGTCTTCACGTTTGAACCTTAGCAAGATCTCTTCCAAAATAGGTGCATTATGATCCACATTGGCCCATTTCTTTCATACTCGGCCTCACAACCCTACCTTCATAAAAGTAACATAAAACACAGATATTAATGTAAAAAAGTGAGAAAAGTAATGCTCAACATAAGGAATGAACACTTCGCATTCATATCGCACAAGCACTTATCAGTGGCCATCCACACATTCTTCATGGCAATGCTTTAAAATTTCCCATCCCTCAACATGTGAGACATGATGCTGCAACACTAGATAAGCGCAAAACTTGTATAGAAAAGGATCCTCCCAAAAAATAATGTTTAGCATCTGATAACAATTTTCCTTTTTGCTGGAAAGAAAAATTAGAGGGAATGAATCGTCCGGCCAGGTAATTGGCGAGGCCGGCATACTAGGGGATGCACGAGTCAAGAGTAACTTCTAATCAGATCACAAATAGATGCTCATCAAGAAAGACATCTTTAATTATTCTACGCTGATCAACATTGTCCTCAGTATAAGACAAACATGACAAGTGAGCCGTGACCACATTCTCGGATCTTCTCTTATCCCAAATTTCTATGTCAAACTCTTACAGCAGGAGAATCCATCTAATCAGTCTAGGTATCGCATCAATTTTCGTGAGAAGGTACCTAATTGCAGAATGATTGGTATACATAGTGACCTTGGACAAGACCAGGTATGATTTGAACCTGTCAAAGGCGTAGACAATAGCAAGCAATTCTTTTTCTGTGGTGGTGTAATTTCTATAGGCTGGTGTCAATGTCTTGCTCGCATAATAGATTTGATGGAATTGCTTGTCGTATCACTGTTCCAACACTGCTCCCACTACCCAGTTACTTGCATCACACATGAGTTCAAAAGGACCTTACCAATCAGGAGTCTTTATAGTTAGGTCATTGACCAACTTTTCTTTCACGGTTTGAAAGCCCAACAAACAATCTTCATCAATGTTGAACAGTGTGTCCTTCTCTAAAAGCTTTGTTAGGGGTTTTGATATTCTTGAGAAATCTTGAATGAATCTCCTATAAAATCCCACATGGCCGAGAAAACTTCAAACATCTTTAGTGGATTTAGGTGGAGGAAGTTTTCTGATTGTGTCAAGCTTGGCCTTGTCTACCTCAATCATTTCATGAGAGATTTTGTGACCCAAGACAATTCCTTCCCTCACCATGAAGTGCATTTCTTCCAGTTTAGTACCATTTGTTTCCTTGCACCTGGCAAGAACACGTTTAAGTTCTCCAATCACCAATCAAAAGAATCCCCGCAAACTAAAAAGTCATCCATAAATAATTGCATAAAATCTTCAATGAATTCATCAAAAATTGACATCATACACCTCTGAAATATTGTAGGAGCATTGCATAAGCCAAATGGTATTCTTCTGTTAGCAAAAGTGCCAAAGGGACAAGTGAATGTAGTCTTCTTTTGATCTTTAGAAGCGACTAGAATTTGAAGATAACCAAACATCCCATTAAGAAAATAATAGTATTAGAGACCAGCTAGTCATTCTAACATCTGATCAATGAATGGAAAAGGGAAATAATCCTTATGGGTGGCGTCATTCAAGTTCAAATAGTCTATGCAAACACGCCATCCCTTAACTGTACGCATGGGTATTAGTTCATTGTGATCATTCAAAATTAACATCATTCTTTCTTTCTTTTGCACAACTTGGGTGTGGCTCACCCAGGGACTATCCAAGATTAGGTAAATTATTCTGGCATCTAAGAGTTTTTTCACCTCCTTTTTTACTACCACCATCATGTTCGGTTCAATCTCCGTTGATGTTGAATCTTAGGTCTGATATTGTCCTCCATCATGATTTATGTGTGCAAAAAGAGGAGCTGATCCTTTTTATATCAATAATACTCCATGCAATAGCTCCTCTGTTATCTTGAAGAGTTTTCACTAATCTTTCCTTCTGAGATGCTTCCTTCTGAGATGCGTCAAGTGTAGAAGAAATGATGACAGTTGAACATGAATCATTGTCAAGGAATACATATTCCAGGTGAGCGGTGAGCTCCTTGAGCTCCATTCCTGTAATTGTTTGTACTGCTGGTTCGATGATTGTATTCTTTGAATCCCCAATTTCTAAATCTGGGGCCATAGCAAACACATCCACTTTGTAGTTGTCTGCCAAGGAGTAGTCTTCCATACTAGGCCTGGTAACCATGAATTCCACAGTTTGTGGTTCTATCTCAAATTCTACTGATATGGATATACGGTGATCAACTTTCCTCGGGTTGCTAGTCTCAGTACTTATGAACTGGCTCCATCGTGTTGTTTTCTCACAAAAATTTGATATCATTTCAGACAGACAATGTTTTCTTCTTAATAGAGGAATCATTGCACTCAACCAAATCAGTAGTACTTTGATAGCCCCTCAAGGCATTTAGAAGTTCCTCTATTACAACTAACTGCGTTAATAAAAATATATACAAGAAGATTAGTATGTGTAGGAGAAGCCCAAAGTACAAATCAATCATAAGAACTATAATCGGTACACTAGAATAAGGAAGAAATGAAAGATAATCACAAGTATACACAATATAAACAAACTAGAACACCAGATTCTAAGCTTTCTTAATAGTTGCATGTCCCCGGCAATGGCGCCAAAAATTTGATGTGTTCCCCTCAAGTGCACGGGTTGCACACAAGTAGTAAAGTGGTACCCTATGAGGGGTATGGTTGTCGAACCACAGGGACCAGACTAAAAATACTAACTTACCACTGATCTCTATTTAGAGTTAATTGATGATTAGATTGATATAGAAGAATAGAAAAGTAAAAGGGATAAGAGAAGGAACAGGTGAATATAATAGGCAAATTAGATTGAGTGTCAACAAGAAGAGAACAATGCCTCAGGATTTTTCCTATGCACTAAGTGAACCTCACTTGCTCTCATGACTTACCAGGTACATTCTTGGGTTCTAGTGTGTGCTCAAGAGCAATGTTGCAATTATGGCTCTCAACTGCTTCAAGTTTTGCAGACATAACTATGGATTCAAGCACACAAAGCTTCACCATAGCATAGGGCAACAACAATTTTAACAATCCACCATCGTGTTTTACCTAATCAACTGCGCAGATCAAGCACATCAAGTTTTTGCATGCAAACACTTGTATTCATCTTGTATGCTTAAAACTTGTACGTAAATCAAGAGGAATACAAGTGTTTAAGCATACAAAGAGACATAGTTCCCACGCCTTGGGCACCGTAGCCGGCTAGCCCCTGCTGGGTTGGTATAACATGGAAGAGATGACAATAAATCAAAAGAAAGAAGACATGACTACCTTCTCTTCAAGATTTGCCTCCAATGTCGAGCTTTGTGTGCTGGCACCACTTCCCTTGTGCCTCTAACTCGCTCCTTGTTACCCTAGGAGGTTTGGATAAGCTTGATCTTCGCTCTCATCAATATCCTCCTAGTGGAAAAGAAGATCCCCGAACAAAAATGGCAATGAAACCCTAGAAACTTGACTTAAAAAGGATGATTTCAAGCTCGACACGGTCGATGCACGAGTGTGTCCAGACTTTGTTGTATGGGGAGGAAAACTGAGTGAAATGGCAAGGCCCTGCCTCGAAGATTTAATAGAAAGGACACGATTGTGTCATGTCTGTGCAATGGTGTGACACGAGCATGTCAGGAGCACACAGAGCATGTCATCGCTTCATGAAAAAAATTGCCTTCGGCCTGGGTTTTTTAGTGGCATAGACACGATCGTGTCTGAACTGTGTCAAGCTTGAGAACACCCTTCTACATGGATTTTTCTCTGAACAACATGAAAGATTGAGGTAATCAGTGAAAAAGACACGGCGTGTCTCGCCCGTGTCCAGCTTGAGCACTTAGCACCCAAAAGGCATTCTCTATGTTTTCTTCCCCATTTCACTCCAAATCACGTCAAGCCATCCTATTCCTACACAAGGAACAAAAATACCCAGATAGTACCGCACATGCATAAAAGTAATCTTAAGAACAAGTATATTGACGGATTTAGGATATGGTAACATGTATATAACTTGCACTCATGACATTACTATAAGAAAACATAGGATTAGGGTATTGAATGAAAAATATAAGTCATTACTATAACAAAATATAGGATTAGGGTTTTGATTCAAAAATAGTAGATATTTTGGAAGGATAACATAGGATTAGGGTTTTGATTAGAATATAGGAGACATTACTATAACAAAACATTAGATTTGACTTTATGCAGAAAAAAAGGAGGCATTCCAAAAGAGAACATACAATTAGTGTTTCGAATTAAAAATATGAGACATTCCAAAAAGAAAAAAATAAGATTATTGTATTGATTTAAAAATAACGAACATTTCGAAAAGAAAAAAAATAGGATTAGGGTGTTGATTAAAAAATGGTAGGCATTTCAGAAAGTAAGCATGGGATTAAGACATTTCCAAATAAAAACCCTACTATTTTTTAATCAAAACCATAATTGTTTGTTTTCTTTTCAGAATATCTCATTTCTTTTAATCAAAACCCTAATACTTTTTTTTTCGGGAATCTTATCTAATTTTTAATCAAAACCCATATCTGAGTTTTCTTTTCGGAATGTCTCATATTTTTCAGTCAAAACCATAATCCTATGGTTTTTTTCTTAGAATAACTCCTATTTTTTCTCTTCGAAATGTTTCTCATTTATTTGTTTTGAATCCAAACTCTAACCTATGTTTTTTGATATTAATCTATATTTTTCATTCCAAAAAAATCGGAATGTTTTGTTAATATCTCCTATTTGTAACTAATGTTATATTTTCTTTTTGGAATATCTACTATTTTTAAATCAAAATCCAAATCCTAATAGGAGCCATTCCTATTTTTGTATTAAAACCCTAACCTTTTCTTTGTTTTTTTTTGGAAATGTAGCCTTTTCTGATTTTAATCAAAACCGAAACATAGGGGACATTTTTTATTCAAATATAGTAGACATTCTGAAAAGAAAATATAATATTAGTGTTTTGATTGAAAATAGGAGACATTAAGAAAAGAAAACATAGGATTAGGGTTTTAATTAAAAAACTAATAAATAGTAGACATTAAGAAAAGAAAACATGCCATTTGGGTTTTCTTTGCAAAATAGGAGACATTACAAAATGAAAATAATCGATTAGAGTTTTGATTCAAATATAGTAGGTATTCCAAAAATAAAACATAGTATTAGGGTTTTGACTAAAAAATAGGAGACAAGACTATAAGCAAACATAGGATTAATGTTTTGACTTAAAAATAGTAGACAATACTATAAGAAAATATAAGATAAGGATTTTGATTAAAAATAGAAAAATAGTCGACATTCCCAAAAGAAATAACATTTTCATAATGTCTCATATTTTTCAATAACATTTCTAAAAGAAAACATAGGATTAGGGTTTTGATTGAAAAATGGCAGACATTCAAAAAAGGAAAAACATATTTTGAAAATAGGAGCCATGATTAAAAGAAAACAAAGGATTAATTAATTACAATTTTGATTCAAAACCGATGAGTAATAGACATGACTAAAAGAAACCATATAAAGTATTTGGGTTTTGATTAAAAGATAGGAGACATTGCGAAAAGAAAACATAGGATTAGTATTTTGATTCAAAAATATTTGCCATTTGAAAAAAATAGGATTAGTTTTAGGGAATATCTGTTATTTTTTAATAAAAATACTAATCGAAATTTGTCCTATTTTTTAGTCAAAATCCTAATCCTTTGTTTTCTTTTCGGAATGTCTCCTATTTTTTAATAAAAACTCTAACCTATGTTTTCATTTTGGAATGTCCACAATTTTTTAATCAAAACACTAATCCTATGTTTTCTTTTCAACATATCACCTATCTTTCAATCAAAACCTGAATCCTATGTTTAAAAAAAAAGGATAAATTTCCAAAAGGAAACATTACGAATCCTATCTTTTAATCAAAACCCAAATTCTATGTTTTCATTTTGAAATGTCTCATATTTTTCTATGAAAACTCTAATCATGTCTTTTCTTTTTGGAATGTCTGCTGTTTTTAAATAAAACCCTAATCCTATATTTTCATATAGTAATGTCTCATATTTATCAATAAAAACAATAATCCTATATTTTCTTTTAACAATGTCTGCTATTTTAGAATGAAAACAATAATCCTATGTTTTTTTCTCATAATGTGTCATATTTTTCAAATAAAACCCTACTCCTAAGCTTTCTTTTCTGAATGTCTCCCATTTTTAATCAAATCATTAATCTTATGTTTTCTTTTGGGAATATCTGGTATTTTTGAATCAAAACCCTAATCATATGTTTTCTTTCGGAAATGTCCCTTATTTTTCAGTTCTTAATCAAACCCTAATCTTATTTTTTCTTATCGTAATGTCTCCTATTTTTCAAACAAAATCATAATAATGTGTTTCCTTTTCTTAATATCTCCTATTTATCTGTTTTGAATCAAAACCAGAATTCTATTTTTTCTATCCTTAAAATCTACTATTTTTCAATCAAAACCCTACTCTAATGTTTTTTTAATAATAATTCCTATTTTTTAATCAAAAAGATTATCATATGTTTTCTTCGCAATATGTGTCCTTTTTTTAAGTTTTAAATCAAACCAAAATCCTTTTTTTTTTCCTTTAAAGAGTCTCATTTTTTAATTAAACCCCTAATCCTATTTCTTGTTTTGGGAATATTTGTTACTTTTTAATCAAAACCCAAATCCACCATTTTCTTGTCATAATGATTTGATTGAAAAACATGAGACATTACGAAAACAAAACATATGATTATTGCTTTGATTAAAAAATAGTAGATATTAACAAAAGAAAGCATAAGGTTAAGGATTTGATTAAAAAATAGGGGACATTCCAAAAATCAGACATACAATTTGAGTTTTGATTAACAAGCATTCCAAAAAAAAAAACAATGATTAGTATTTTGATTAAAATATATGAGATATTACGAAAATAAACATATGATTAATGTGTTTATTAAAAACATTGGCAAAAGAAAATATAAGATTAGAGTTTTGATTGAAAAATATGAGACATTACTATAAGAAAACATGTTATTAGAGTTTTGAATAAAAAATAGTAGACATTCCGAGAACAAAATAACGATTAGAGTTTTGATTCAAAGATAGGAGGCATTATGAAAAAAAATATAGGATTAAGGTTTTGATTGAAAAATAGGAGGCACTTCGAAAATAAAAAAAACGTAGTATTATAGTTTTGCTTGAAAAATATTTGACCTTATGAAAAGAAAATATCATATTAGGGTTTTGGTAAAAAATTAGCAGAAATTCCCAAACAAAAGAAAGGATTAGTGTTTTGATTAAAAACAAATGAGACATTCTGAAAAAAAACAAAGAAAACATACTATTTTTAATCAAAACCCAAATCCGAGTTTTCTTTTTGGAATGTCTCATATTTTTCAATCAAAACCCTAATCTTATGTTTTTTTTCAGGGATGCTTTCCTCATTTCTTCAGAAACATTCTCATTTATTTAGTTTTGAATTAAAGAGCATAACTATGTTTTCTGATATTAACCTCACATATTTTCCATTCCAAAATATCATCGAGATGTTTTTCCAAATATGTCTCTCCTATTTGCTCAGGTAATGTTATGTTTTCTTTTTCAAAATAGTATGCTTGTATAATCAGAAAACCTAAATCCCTAATAGCCATTCCTTCGCATTTGTATTAAAATCCTAACCTTATCTTTTGTTTGGGAAATATAGTCTTTTTTCGGTTTTTACACAAAACCGAAAATAAAGGGGACATTTTTTATTTAAATATAGTAGACATTCTTAAAAGAAAACATAATACTTGTTTTAGATATAGAGGTACATTACTATATATACATAGGGTTAGGGTGATTAGGCCCGATAAATATGAGACATTAATAAAAGAAAATATACCATTTGGGTTTTCTTTGCAAAATAGGAGACATTGCAAAAAGAAAACAATCGATTAGGGTTTTGATTCAAATATAGTAGGTATTCTAAAAATAAAACATAAGATTAGGGTTTTGATTGAAAAATAGGAGACAAGACTATAAGAAAACATAGGATTAGGATTTTGACTTAAAAATAGTAGACAATACTATAAGAAAACATATTATAAGGATTTTGATTAAAAATAGAAAAATAGGGGACATTTACAAAATAAATAACATTTTCATAATGTCTCGTATTTTTAATAACATTTCTAAAAGAAAGCATAGGATTAGGTTTTTGATTGAAAAATGGCAGACATTCCCAAAAGAAGAACCATATGTTGAAAATAGGAGCCATTCTGAAAAGAAAACAAAGGAATAGTTCATTAAAATTTTGATTCAAGACCGAGAAATAATAGACATGGTGAAAAGAAACCATTTGGGTTTTGATTGAAAGATAGTAGACATTACGAAAAAAAAATATAGGATTAGTGTTTTGATTCAAAAATATTTGCTATTCGAAAAAAAATAGGATTGGGGTTAGTGAATGTCTGTTATTTTAAAATAAAAGCACTAATCGGAATATGTCCTTTTTTTTAGTCAAAATCAAAATCCTTTGTCTTCTTTTCGGAATGTCTACTATTTTTCAATAAAAACCATAACCTATGTTTTTATTTCCGAATGTCTAATATTTTTCAATCAAAACACTAATCCTACGTTTTCTTTTTCAAAATTTCACCTATCATTCAATCAAAACCCGAATCCTATGTTTTGAAAAAGGATAAATTTCCAAAAGAAATCATTACCAATCCTATTTTTTGATCAAAACCCAAATTCTATGTTTTCATTTTGAAATGTCTCATATTTTTCAATCAAAACTCAAATCCGGTCTTTTCTTTTCGGAATGGCTGCTATTTTTAAACAAAACCCTAATCCTATGTTCCATATAGTAATGTATCATATGTTTCAATAAAAACAATAGTCCTATGTTTTCTTTTGAGAATGTCTGCTATTTTTGAATAAAAACAATAATTCTATGTTGTTTTTCATAATGTGTCATATTTTTCAAACAAAACTCTACTCCTAAATTTTTTTTTAGGATTGTTTCCTATTTTTAATCAAAACCTTAATCTTATATTTTTTCTTTTGGGAATGTCTGCTATTTTTGAATCAAAACCCTAATCATATGTTTTCTTTTGGAAATGTCCCCTATTTTTCAGTTCTTAATCAAAACCCTAATCCTGTTTTGTTATCGTAATGTCTCCTATTTTTCAATCAAAACCCTAATAATGTGTTTCCTTTTATTAATGTCTCCTATTTATCTATTTTGAATCAAAACTAGAATTATATATTTTCTTTCCTTCAAATCTACTATTTTTCAATCAAAACCCTACTCTTATATTTTTTTATAACAATGCCTCCTATTTTTAATCAAAACCACAATTCTATGTTTTCTTCTCAGAATGTGTCCTATTTTTCAGTTTCGAATCAAAACCCAAATGCTTTTTTTTTCTTTAAAGAATGTCTCATTTTTTAATCAAACTTCTAATCCTATTTTTTATTTTGTGAATATCTATTAATTTTTAATCAAAATACAAATCCAATTTTTTATTTTAGTAATGTTTTGATTTAGAAATCGCATACATTTCCAAAAGAAAATATTAAATTAGGGTTTTCATTAAAAAAATTAGGATTAGGTTTTTGATTAAAATATATGAGACATTATGAAAACCAAACATATGATTATTGTTTTGATTAAAAAATATTAGACATTAACAAAAGAAAGCATAAGGTTAGGGATTTGATTCAAAAATAGGATACATTCCGAAAATCAAACATATGATTTGGGTTTTGATTAACAAATAGGAGGCATTTTAAAAAAAAAACTAATGATTCGTATTTTGATTAAAATATATGAGATATTACGATAAAAAAACATACGATTAATGTCTTGATTCAATAGACATTATCATAAGAAAACATAAGATTAGGGTTTTGATTGAAAAAAAGGAGACATTACTATAAGAAAATATATTATTAGAGTTTTGAATACAAAATAGTAGACATTCCTAGAAGAAAATATATGATTAGGGTTTTGAATCAAAGATAGGAGGCATTCTAAAAAAACATAGGATTAAGATTTTGATTGAAAAATAGGAGAAACTTCAAAAATAAAAAACCTAGTATTAAAGTTTTCTTTGAAAAATATGGGACATTCTGAAATTAGCAGAAAATCCCAAACAAAAGATAGGATTAGGGTTTTAATTAAAAAAAAAAAGACATTACGAAAAGAAAACAAAGGATTAGGTTTTTCTCTCAAGACTAAAAAATAGGACACATTCCATAAAGAAAATAGAGTATTAGGATTTTGAATGAAAAGTAGCAGACAATACTATAAGAAAATATTGAATTAGGGTTTGGATTCAAAAATAGTAGACATTCTGAAAAGAAAAACATAGGATTAGATTCTTGATTCAAAAATATGAGATATTCCGAAAAGGAAAGAAAAGATTAATGCTTTTGATTTAAAATTGAAAAATAGGGACCACATTTTATAAAAGAAAATAGAGGATTACGATCTAATTGCAGCTGAATACAAGACAATACTAAAAGGAAAAAGCCGGATTAGGGTTTTTGATTGAAAGATGGAGCATTCCCGAATAGAAAACAGATAGGAACTACTGATTGAAAAATAGGAGTCGGGTCTTCGGAAAAGAAAACAAAGGATTAACACGTGATTTGATTGAAAAGAAAATGTAAGGACATTCTGAAGAAAAAGCAGTAGACTTTGGGTTTTGATAAAAAGAAATTAAGAGATTTCCACAAACAAAAGATAGGATTAGGATTTTGATTAAAAAAGAGACATTCTGAAAAGAAAAGAAATATAACAGTTTTTATTTAAAACTGAAAATTGGACTACGATCTCTGAAAAGAGAGATAGAAGTAAATTGGGTGTTTTGATTAAAAATGGAGACGACACTAAAAGATAACACGGATAAGGATAACCATTTTACTATAGGAGACATTTTGAAAAGCAAAATATAGGATTAGGAGTTTTGATTGAAAAGATATGAGACAGCTACACATTGGAATAGAATTTTTGATTAAAAGATCATTTATATATATATATATAAATACTTGCAGACATTTCCCAGAAAACATAAGATTCAGATTTTGTGGAGTTTCACAAAAGTAGGATGCATTCTAAAAAGAAATTATAAGATTAGGATGTTACAAAAGGGCCAGGAGTCATTAGTGAAAGAAAAATTAGATTAATGTTTATTACAAATTAGCAAAGATTTTCCAGACAAAAGATGGGAGACATTACTCTAAGAAAACAAATGATTAGGGTTTTGATTAACATAGGTTGAAAGTTCTTTTCTGTAATAATATATTGTTAATTTTAATTAATAAAATCATACAAATAAACCATGTAGCAAAAAAAAAACAAGGGAGGGTGCAACACGAGGACTTCAGAGGATGTCACCCATCCTAGTACTAGTCTCAACCAAACTTGTTTAACTTCGAAGTTGGATGGTGCAACACGAGGACTCCAGTGTTGGTATGATCGCACCCGATAATATTTCAACCGAGTTGAAAAAGAAAGGATTAGGTTTTTTATTGAAAAATAGAGGATGTTTTTTAAACAAAACATAATATTAGGTTTATGAATAAAAAATAGCTGGCATTCCGAAAAGAAATCATTGGATTAGTGTTTTGATTGGAAAAGATGAGACATTACTAAATCCAATGTTTCCATTGCAAACAAAACCTGAATCCTATGTTTACTTGTAATATTATCTTATTTTTGAAAAATATTTGACATTACTATTAGAAACCATAGGATTAGGCTTTTGGTTCAAAAATGGTAGCCATTCCATAAAGAAAAGAAAGGATTACGGTTTTTCATTAAAAAATAGAAGACATTCCGAAAAGAAAACAAATGATTAGGGTTTTGGTTCAAAAATAGGTTACATTCAAAAATAGCAGACAGTCCCAAAAGAAAACATACGATTAGGGGTTTGATTCAAAAACAGGATTCATTCTGAAAAGAAAACATAGGAATATTATTTTTATTCAAAAACAAGAGTCATTCTAAAAAGTAAACATAGGATTATGATTTTCATTCAAAAACTAGAGGCATTACCAAAAGAAAACATAGGATTACTGTTTTTATTAAAAAATTGCAAGCATTACAAAAATAAAACATAGCATTAGGATTTTTATTCAAATACAGAAGGCATTACAAAAAGAAAACGTAGGATTAGAGTTTCGATTAAAAAATAGCAGGCATTCTGACAAGAATATAAAAAATTAGGTTTTTGATTGAAAAATAGGAGACATTCCGCTAAGATAACATAGTTAGAGTTTTGATTTTAAATTAATAAATAGGAAACATTTAGAAAATAAAACATAGGATTTAGGTTTTGATTGAAGGATAGGAGACATTCTAAAATGAAAACATAGGATTAGGCTTTTGATTAAAAGATAGGAGACATTTCGAAAAGAAAATATAGGACTAGTGTTTTGATACAAATATTGTAGCCATTCCAAAAAAAAAACATAGGATTAAGGTTTTAATGAAAATATCAGAAATTACTATAAGAAAACATAGGATTAGGGTTTTGAATGAAAAATAGGAGACATTACAATATGAAAACATAGGATTAGGGTTTTGATTAAAAAATTGTAGATATTCCAAAAATAAAATATAGGATTAGGGTTTTAATTGAAAAACATGAGACATTTTGAGAAGCAAACAAAGGATTATTGTTTTGATTCAAAAATACAATACATTCCCAAAAGAAACCATAAAATTATTAGTTTCATTAAAAAAATAGGAGGAATTACAAAAAAAAAATTAGGATTATGGTTATGATTAAATAATATTAGACATCACGAAATGAAAAAATATGATTAATGTTTTGAAAAAAAATAGCAGAAATTCCATAAACAAAAAATAAGGTTAGCTTTTTATTTAAAAATAAGAGGCATTCCAAAAAAACCTATGATTAAATTTTTGATTAAAAATTATGAGACATTACACAAAGAAAAATTAAGATTATTGTATTAATTCAAAAATAACTGACATTTCGCAAAAAAATAAATAAATAATTAAGCCTAGTCTTTTGATTAAAAAATTGGAGACATTAGTATAAGAAAACATATGATTAGTGTTTTGATTTAAAAATAAATGAGATTACAAACAGAAAACAACGGAGGGTCTTGATTAAAAAATAAACGATATTAAGAAAAGAAAAAAAAAGGATAAGGGTATTGATTCAAAACTGAATAATATGACACATTCCCAAGAAAAGAAACATTGGATAAGGGTTTTGATGGAAAGATAGGAAAGATTCCATAAAGAAAACGTAGAATTAGGGATTCAATTTAAAAACATGAGCCATTCCGAAAAGAAAAAACTTAAGGTTACGGTTTTGATTGAAAAATACGAGCTATTCATTAAAGGAAATTGGATTAGAGTTTTCATAAAAAATTAGCAAAAATTCAAAAACAAAAGATAGGATAAGTGTTTTGATTAAAAAAAGAGACATTCGTAAAAGAAAGTAAAGGATTAGGGTTTTGATTTAAAACTGAAAAAAGGATGTATTCTGAGAAAGAAAAAGAGGATCTAGGTTTTGATTGAAAATATGAGACATTATTAAAATAAAACATAGGATTAGTGTTTTGATTAAACATAGTAGACATTCCGAAAAGAAAAACATATGATTAGGGTCTTGACTCAAAAATAGGAGATATTGAAAAAAAAATTATTAGCATTCTGATTCAAAACTAAAAAATAAAACATAGGATTAAGGTTTTGATTGAAAAATAGGAGGCATTCATAAAAGAAAACATCAGATTAGGATTTTGATAAAAAATTAGCTGACATTCCCAAAACAAATGATACAATTAGGTTTTTGATTGCAAAAAATCAGACGTTATGAAACGAAAACAAAGGGTTAGTGTTTTGATTCAAAACTAAAAAATAGGACAAATTTCAAAAAGAAAACATAGGATTAGTATTTTGACAACGCTCCTTGCGTGTGACCCATAAGTGCACGGGTTTGTCAAATTAATAAATTCCAGATGAGTGGGGTATCAAATCCACAGGGAGTAAGGAATAAAATAGTAAGAATGCTACTTAACCAATCGAAGATGAACAATGATTTGTATCGATAAGGTGTAATGTAAACAGAAATAAAAGAAACAAGAATGAGAGGCACAAGTAAGTTAGAGATTAGGCAATCGACAGAAGTGGGGTACTCGGATAGTGCTCCCCCAAGAACTAATGTTTCAAGTGCAAGACCTACTATTATGCTTCCTAACTAATGCTTAATGAGTCGCGAAAATCCTAAAGCACACGGTCCCAAACCTAAAGTCAACCGTGACTAACTCTACACTATGCTCTGGTGAAAAAATCGTTTAGTCTCAATACCTCACACTGTGCAAAGTTGCATGGAGTTCTAGGGGTTCTGATAAGTGCTTGTACGATATGAATGCGAAGCGTTCATTCCTTATGTTGAGCATTACTTTTCTAAGGTTTTTACATTAATATATGTGTTTTTATGTTACTTTCATGCAGGTAGGGTTGTGAGGCTGAGTATGAAGGAAATAGTCCAATGTGGATCATAATGCACCGATTTTGGAGGAGATTTTGCTAAGGTTCAAACGCGAAGACATAGATCAGGTGTGAGATGCTAGAGTGTGTGCCAACCTCCTCAGATCGAGAGTGAGCACATTCATTTGGAGGGGCACAAAGACAGTCACACTCGAGCATTCTGACTTATGCATATAACAATAAGAGATCCACCAACATGTACATCATTCAAGAAGCAAGTGATTCACGACATAAACGTGTGCCCGTTTGTGTTACCCCAATGAAAGTATGGAATTAGGGGAGTATTTCAGCAGAGTAATCGTAGGGAAGAAGGTTGGTAGGGTTGTAGCGTAGATCTGTAGAAAGTTCACTCGCGATTATTGTAGCAAGTCATCGTAGTAGGTAATCTGTAGAAAGTGTAGTATGCACCCGATTTTGGTGATTCTTTTATCCATCTTTTCCCCAACTTACGTAGAGGGCTTCGGCTAGGATTTCGAGGGGTATTGGCCAAGGTTTTGGAGAGGTTCTACGGCTCCGACATCGTGATTCCATTATGATGAAGGTTGGTAGGGGAGCTTCGATCGAGGCGTATCCTATACCGGACGAAGGAATCCTTGACGACTAGGTAGAGGACTTTCCACAAGACCATCGACACGCACCATCGAGGGGGTTTCTTTATGGATTCATTGCTTTTATATTCGATTTCTTTGATTGTACTTAGCTCCATGGAGAGCTAAAACCCCTAGTGGGTACTTGGGTGATTGTGAACCCTAGGATGTATTCGTTTCATTGAACTTCTTTATTATGGTTTCAATAAATTGATGTTTATTGTGAGTTCCAACATTATGAATGCTTGATTGTATGAACATTTCCCTAGAGTGACACTAGGGTTGAGAGTTCTTGTTGGTAACCTTAGAGTGAGTGACACACCGCGAGTGTTAGATAAAGGTAGGTTGAGAGGGTTGAGAGGGTGAGTTGAGGAGGTGCAGAGCGTCCCTTTCCCTCCGAGCGTGATAGATTCTACCTCCGTTCCTTGAGTTCTTTGCGGCCAGTAATAGAGTGAATGGTCTAAGGGATGAACCTCCAGCTGGGGCCCTAGCCGTGCGTGCAATGGAGTGAAGCGCTGAGGGGATCTTAGTCTCTAGGGGCTTAATTGTGGCTAGGGACCTTCCTCCCGGACCAAAGGGTTAGGTCTATAATTAGGAAGCGATTTATCACTTGGAATCCCTAGAGCTCATTGCAACTTTATTCGAGTACGAGGTTGAGAGGTTATTTAATCTCTCCTCTGGGACATGAATAGAGTTAGGCATAGTTGACCATAGATTTGGGACTATGTATGTAAGGATTTCCACGATTCACCATTGCATTGATTAGGAAGCATAATAGAGAGTTCTTGCACTTGAAACGATATTCCTAGGTGAAGCATCATCCGAGTACCCCATCTTTATCGATTGCCTTGCCTCCTCCTTACTTTTGCTCTCTTACTTGTTGCTTTTAATTGTTGAGAATTGAATCATTATCACACTTATCATTGTTGATACTTCACATAGCTAAGAATCGAATTAAGTGTCTTTACTCCCTACTCCTTGTGGATTCGACCCCGCTCACCCGGGATTATTACTTCGACAAACCCGTGCACTTGCGGGATATACGCAAGGGGATCTTGTCAGGTTCCAAGTGATAAACCCTATTCCTACGTGTAGACCTAACCCTTTGGTCCAGGCGAAAGACCCCTAGTTACAATTAAGCCCAAATACTAAAGTCACTTCAACGCTTCACTCTGTTGCTCGCGGAACTAAGCCCTAGTGGAGTTTATCCTTTATTACTTAACTCTATTGTGACGACAAAGAACTCTAGGAATTGGAGGTATGATAAATCATACCGTAGGGGAAAGGGGACGCTCCGCTACCTCACGACTCACCCTCTCAACCCTCTCCAATCTAGCTTTGTCTAACCCTCATGGTGTGTCACCCATCCACAAAGGTTACCAATATAGACTCTTAACCCTAGTGTGACTCTAAGGGAGAAATCATACAATGAGCATTCAAGATTTGAACTCAATTAAAACATCAATTAAGGAAAGCATAATAATAGATCAATGAAACAATAACATCCTAGGGTTTACAAAATCCAAGTACCCACTAGGAGTTTAACTCTCTATGGAGCAAGATACAATCAATGGTAAAATAAAAAGTAAAAATAAGCAATACATAGGAAAACACCCTCGGTATTCGTGTCGATGGTCTTGTGGAGTAGCCTCATCTTCTCCGAAGGTCTCCTTGTCGTCAATCAAAACTATAATCCTATATTTTCTTTTCATAATGTCTCTTATTTTTTTAATCAAAACAATAATCCTAAGTTTTACTTTGGAATGTCTCCTATTTTGATGGAAAACCCTAATCCTATTTTGATTGAATGATAGGAGACATTCGAAAAAGAAAACATAGGATTATGGTTTTTATTCAAATATGAGACATTCCAAAAAGAAAACATAGGATTAAGATTTTGATTGAAAAATATGAGAGATTACTATAAGAAAATATGGGATTAAGGTTTTGATTCAAAAATAGTAGATTTTTGAAAAGAAAACATAATATTACGGTTTTCACTGAAAAATAAGAGACATTACTATAAGAAAACAAACGCTTATTGTTCTCATTTAAAAATAGTAGACATTCCGAAAACAAAATGTAGGATTAGTATTTTGATTGAAATATTGTAGGAATTCCAAATAGAAAATGTAGGATTAGGGTTTTCATTAAAAAATAGAAGACATTAGTAAAATAAAACAAAGGATTTGGTTTTAGAATGAAAAATAGGAGACATTATGATAAGAAAACAAGTATTAGGGTTTTGATTGAAAAATAGAAGACATTATAAAACAAAAATATAGGATTAGAGTATTGATTGGAAAATAGGAGACATTCTAAAAACGAAACAAAGGATTAGGATCTTGATTCAAATATATCATACATTCTGAAAAGAAAAGAATATATTAGGTTTTGATTAAAAACTTAAAAATAGTAGCATTCCGAAAAAAAAAACATAGGATCAAGGTTTTGATTAAAAAATATGAGCCATTTTGAAAAGAAAACATAGGACTAGTGTTTCGATTGAAAAATAGAAGACATTATTATAAGAAAACATGCGATTGAAGTTTTGACTAAAAACCAGAAACTAGGGGCCATTTACAAAAGAAACCATAGGATTTAGGGTTTTGATTAAAAAATAGCAGATATTCGCAAATGAAAACATAGGATTAGGGTTTTGATTCAAAGCTAATATATAGGAGATATTAAGAAAAAGAAACATAGGATTCGGGTTTTGATTGAAAGATAGTAGACATTCTGGAAATAAATCATATTATTAGGATTTTTAATCAAAAATAGAAGGCAGTACGAAAGAAAACATAGGATTAATGTTTTGATTCAAAAATAGTAGACACTTCGAAAGGAAAACATAGGATTAGAGTTTTGATTGAAAAATATGAGACATTTAGAAAAGAAAACATAGGATTATGTTTTTGATTAAAAGATAGGAGGCATTTAGGAAAGAAAACATCGTATTTGGATTTTGATTGGAAAAATATGAGACATTTCTATAATAGGAGCACTCCAATTATACAAATGTCCTAATATCGGAATGCCTTCTATATTTGTCTCAAAACAATAATCCTATGTTTTTCTTTTGAAAATATCTCCTATCTTTCAATCAATACTGGAATCTTATCCTATAAAAGCCGAATCCTATGTTTTCTTTTCAGAATGTGTCCTATTTTTAAATTTTGAATTAAAACCCTAATCCTTTGTTTTTTTGTCTGAATGTCTCATTTTTTTAATCAAGATTCTAATCCTATTTTTGTAATCTCTGTAAATTTTTAATCGATACTATAATCTGATTTTTTTTTAGAATGTTTCATATTTTTTAATCAAAATCGTAATCCTATATTTTCATCTCGGAATGCCACCTATTTTTCAATCAAAACCCAAATCCTATGTTTTATTTTTGAATGTCTCCCATCTTTCAAAACTGGAATCCTATCTTTTGAAACCCGTGTCCTATGTTTTCTAAAAAGAAAACATAGGAATAGGGCTTTGATTAAAAAACTTAATCTTATATTTCCTTTTCGGAATATTTTCTATTTTTCAATCAAACCCCTAATCCTATGGTTTCTTTTCTGAATGGCTCCTATTCAAAAATAGGAGGCATTACAAAAAGAAAACATAGGATTAGAATTGACATTTTGATTGGAAATGTCACCTATTTTATAGTTTTTAATGAAAACATTACTCCTATGTTTTCTAATAGTAATGTCTCGAATTTATTAATGAACACTCTAATCCTAGGTTTTCTTTACAAAATGTCTCATATTTTTTAATCAAAAGCCTAATTCTATGTTTTTTTTCGGAATGTCTCCTATCTTTTAATCAAAACCAGAATTCTATGTCTACTATTTATCAGTTTTTAATCAAAACCCTAATCCTATGTTTTTTTGGGAATGTCTGCTATTTTTTAAATCAAAACAATAATTGTATTTTTTTCATTTAAGAATACGTTATATTTTTCAGTTTTGAATCAATAGCTTAATTCTTTGTTTTCTTTCTGGAATGCCTACTATATTATAAAAATAAAACCCTAATATTTTGTTTTCTTATTTGAATGTCTCCTATTTTTAAATTTTTAATCAAAACCATAATGTTATGTTTTGTTTTGGGATTGTGTCCAATTTTTTTAATCAAAACGATTAAAACAGTAATCCTAACTTTTGTTTTGGGAAACTCTGCTAATTTTTTAGCAAAACCTACTCTTATATTTTCTTTCAGAATATCTCCTATTTTTAAATTAAAAACCAAATCTTTTATTTATTCGATAGGATTAGGCTTTTGAATCAAAACCCTAATCCTATACTTTCTTTAGCAATGTCAACAACATTTCGGTTTGGAATCAAAACCATAACTTATGTTTTCTTTTCGGAATGTCTATTATTTTTAAAAAACCTAATCCTTTCTTTTCTTTTCCCAAAGTCTCCTATTATCTTAGCATTATTGATAAACAGGAGACATTAAAAAAAGAAAACATAGGATTCGGGTTTTCAATCAAAACCCTAATCTTATGTTTAATTTTTAGAATGCCTACTATATTTGAATCCAAACCCTAATCCTACTATATTTTCACTTTTGAGTTAAAACCATTATCATATGTTTTCTTTTCTTAATGTCTAATATTTTTTAACCAAAAACCTAATCTTAATTATTTTTTAATGCCTCCTATTTTTAAATCCAAACCCTAACTTTATGTTATCTTTTCATAATGTCTCCTATTATTGAATCAAAACAATAATCCAATGTTTTATTTTTGTAATGTCTCATATTTTTCAAACAAAACTCTAATCCTATGTTTACTTTTGTGAATGACTTCTATTTCTAAATAAAAACCCTAATCCTTTGTTTCTTTTGCGAATGTCTACTATTTTTGAATCACAACCCAAATCCTTTGTTTTCTTTTGAGAATGTCTGCTATTTTATAATCGAAACAATAATCGTATGTTTTATTTTCGTAATGTCTTCTATTTTTCAATCAAAACCCTAATCCTATGTTTTCTTTTCGGAATGCGTACTATATTTTAATCAAAACCCTAATCCTATATTTCCTTTCCAAAATGGAACCTATTTTTTGAACCAAAACCCTAATCCGATCTTTTATTTTAGAAATTTCCCCTTTTTATTATTTTTAAATTAAAACCCTTGCCGTTGTTTTCTTTTCGGAATATCTACTAGTTTTGAATCAAAATCCTAATCTTATGTTTTGATTTCTTAATGTCAACTATTATTATTAAACCCGAATCTTATGTTTTCTTTTCTTACTGTCTACTATTTTTAATCAAAACCTTAATCATATGTTTTCCATTCACAATACCTCCTATTTTGAATCAAAACACTAATCCTTTGTTTTCTTCTTGAAATATCTGCTAATTTTTAATTAAAACCTTAATATTATGTTTTCCTATAGTAATGTCTACTATTTTCAATTAAACCCCTAATCCTATGTTTTCTTTTCTGAATGGCTATTAGATTTGAAACAAAACCCTAATCCTTTTTTTTCTTTTCAGAATGTCTTCAATCTTTCATTCAAAACATGAATCGTATGTTTTCTTTTCTTAATGTCTCTTATTTATTACTTTGATTCAAAACCTAATCCTATGTTTTTTTTTTTGAAATGTCTCAATTTTTTTAATAAAATCCCTAATCCAATCTTTTGTTTTGGGGATCTCTTCCTATGTTTTCTTTTTGGAATATCTAATATTTTTTAATCAAAACACTAATCCTATGTTTTCTTTTCAGATTAGGGACATTCTAAAACCCTAATCCTAAGTTCTCTTTTCCGAATGCCTCATATCTTTTTAGAATGTCTATTTATTTTGAATCAAAACACTAATCCTTTCTTTTCTTTTGAAAATGTCTGCAATTTTTTATCAACACTTTAATTTTTTGTTTTCATTTAGGAATGTTTGCTATTTTAAATCGAGACCCTAATTCTAAGTTTTCTTATAGTAATGTGTCCTATTTTCCAATCAAAACCCTAAACCTATAATTTCTTTTGGAATGCCTACTATATTTGAATTAAAATCCGAATACTATTTTTTATTGGGATGGCTACTATCTTTCAATCAAAACCCAAATCCTTTGTTTTCTCTTCTTAGTGTCTCCTACTTATCAATTTTCAATGAAAACCTTAACACTATTTTTCAAAAATAGAGTTTTCTTTTCAGAATGTCTCATATTTATTAATCAAAACCCTAATACTTTCATTTGGAATGCTTCCTATTAATCAAAAACAGAATCCTATGTGTCTTGTAGTAATGTCTCCTACGTTTCTTTTCGTAATGGAATTTATTTTTCAATCAAAACACTTATTCTATGTTTTCTTTTAGGAATGTCTCCTATTTATCAATTTTCAATCAAAACCACAATTCTATGTTTTCTTATCGTAATGTCTCATATTTTTCAATCAATTCCTTAATCTTATTTTTTTCCTAGGCAATGTCCGCTATTTTTTAATCAAAACAATAATCATGTCTTCTATTTTGATAATGTCTGATATTTTTTAATCAAAACACTAATCTTATGTTTTCTTTTTTGCAATGACTCCTGTTTTTGTATCAAAACACTAACATCATATTTTCTTTAGGGAATGTCTGCTATTTTTGAATCAAACCCTAATCATATGTTGCCATTTGGAAATATCACCTATTTCTTGGTTTTTAATTAAAACCCAGTTACTATATTTTCTTATAGTAATATCTCTCATTTTTCAATCAAAACAATAATAATATTTTTTCCTTTTCCAAATGTGTCATATTTTTTAATCAAAACCCTAATCCAATATTTTTCTTTTGATTTTAAATTAAAAAATATGAGACATTTCGAAAAGAAAACATAGGAGATATTACTATAATAAAACATAGGAATAGGGTTTTGATTAAAAAATATGAGACATTCTGAAAAGAAAACATAGGATTAGGGTTTTGATTTAAAAATATGAGATATTAGTATAAGAAAACATGGAATTAAGATTTTGATTCAAAAATAGAAAGCAATCTGAAAGGAAAAGAAAAGATTAGGTTTTTGATTAAAAAATAGGAGACATTCTGTAAAGAAAACATAGGTGATTGTTTTGATAGAAAACTGATAAATAGAGACATTAAGAAAAGAAAACATAGGATTCGGTGTTTGATTGAAAGATAGCAGAGATTCCAAAAGTAAATATAAGATTAGTGTTTTGATTGAAAAATATGAGACATTGGCAACAGAAAATATACGATTATTGTTTTATTTAAAAATATAGCAGACATTTTGAAAAGAAAATATATGATTATTGTTTTGATTCAAAAAATAGCAGGCATTCTAAAAAGAAAATATAAGATTAGGGTTTTTATTAAAAATAAAAAATAGGAGGCATTCAGAAAAGATAATATGGGATAAGGTTTTTGATTGAAAAATAAGTGACATTTCAAAAAGAAAGCATAGAATTTGGGTCAGAATGTCTCATGTTTTTTAATCAAAAACCATAATCTTTATGTGTCTTATCTTTAATAAAAACCCTAATCATATTTTTCATAATGAAAAATTGGATTAGGGTTTTGATTCAAAACCCAAAAGACATTACTATAAGAAAACATAAGATTAGGTTTTTGATTAAAAAATAGTAAACATTAAGTAAAAGAAAAAATATAAGATTAGGGTTTTGATATAAAAGTAGGGGACATCACGATAATAAAGGCATAGGATTAGGATTTTGATTTAAATTTAACAGAGATTCACAAAACAAAAGAACATATAGGATTCGGGTTTTGATTGAAAAGTATGAGATATTCCCAAAAGAAAACTTGGGATTAGTGTTTTGTTTCAAAATTTATAAATAGGAGGCATTAAGAAAAGAAAACATAGGATTCAGATTTTGATTGATAAATATGAGATATTCCCAAAAGAAAACTTGGGATTAGGGTTATGTAAGATAAGAGACATTCCAAAAGAAAACATATACTTAGGTGTCTGAGTGAAAAATATGAGATATTTCGAAAAGAACACATAGAATTAGAGTCGGAATGTCTCCCATTTTTTTAATCAAAACCCTAATCTTATATGTCCTTTTTTGAATTAAAACCGAAAATACATTACTATAAGAAAAACATAGGATTAGGGTTTAATTAAAAATAGCAGGCTTTCTGAAAAAAAAAAATATAGGATTACCATTTTGATTCATACTTTCTAATAAAAACAAACCGATGCTCTTTTGTTTTGCAAGTCTCTTCTAATTTTTAATCAATATCACAATCTTATGTTTTCTTATAGTAATGTCTCCTATTTTTTATTCTAAAATAATCATAATGGCATTTTTAATGTCTCTTATGTATTAGTAATGTTTTGTTTTTCATAATCGTCTCACTATTTTTAAATCAAAAACCCTAATCCCTAATTATAGCCATTATTATTTTTAATTCAAAGCCTAATCATATCTTTTTTAAATGTCAAATATTTTATTGTTTTTAATTAAAACTGAAAATATGGGAAATTTTTTATTCAAATGGTATTTTTGATCAAAATATAGTAGGCATTCCCAAAAGAAAACATAGGATTAGCGATTTGATTGAAAAATAGGAGACATAACTATAAGAAAACATAGGATTTGTGTTTTCATTAAAAACTGATATATAGGAGACTTTAAGAAAAGAAAACATAGGATTTGGATTTTGGTAGCGAAATAGGAGACATTCGAAAAACATATGATTATGGTTTTGATACAAATATAGTAGGCATTCGAAAAGAAACAAATGATTAACGTTTCTTGACTATAATAGGCAATTCAAAAAGAAAAACATAGGATTAGGATTTTGATTGAAAAATTGGAGACATTTTGATTCAAAAATAGAAGACATTCCAAAAAGAAAACATAGGTTAGGCTTTTGACTAAATAATAGAAGACATTCCAAAAAGAAAACATAAGATACGGGGTTTGATTAACATACATTACCAAAAGAAAACATAGGATTAGGATTTTGAAAATTGGATTAGGGTTTTGAAAAATATTACACATTATTAAAAGAAAAATAGGATTCGGGTTTTGATTGAAAAATAGGAGGTATTCCCAAAAGAAATCATCAAAGATTAGGGTTTTGATTCAAAATAGAGGCATTCCAAAAACACAGGATTAGGATTTTTGATTAAAAATAGAGACATTACGAAAAACATAGGATTATTGTTTTGATTCAAAAATAGGAGACATTCCCAAAAGGAAACATAAGATTAGGGTTTTATTTGAAAAATAGTAGACATTCCCAAAAGAAAACATAAGATTAGGGTTTTGATTTAAAAATAAAAGACATTCCAAAAAGATAACATAGTGTTAGGTTTTGATATAAGAATAGAAGACATTACAATAAAAAAACATAGGATTAGGACTTTGATTAAAACAAATAGGGGACATTTCCATAAGAAAATATAGAATTATGGTTTTGATTAAAAATAGCAGTCAATCCCAAATGAAAATATAGAATTAGGGTTTTGATTAAAAAGTAGAAGACATACAATAAGAAAACATAGGATTTATGTATAAAATAAAATAAAAAAAAAACAGGAAACCCTACTAAAAATATGTTTTTCAAAAGTG
This sequence comes from Dioscorea cayenensis subsp. rotundata, assembly GCF_009730915.1. Lineage (NCBI taxonomy): Eukaryota > Viridiplantae > Streptophyta > Magnoliopsida > Dioscoreales > Dioscoreaceae > Dioscorea > Dioscorea cayenensis. The sequence continues at coordinate 3,712 of NW_024087475.1, read as the reverse complement.
CCTCATCGAATAAAATATAGCGTATATTCATAAAAACACAAGATTTGGGTTTTGATTAAAAACTAGGAGTCATTCCAAAAAAACATAGGATTAGAGGTTTGATTGAAAAATATGAGACATTCCGGAAGAAAACATAGGATTACTGTTTTAATTGAAAAATAGGAGACATTACTATAAGAAAACATAGGATTAGTGGGATTCTTAGCTTCAAAGATGGGGTGCCACCTCTCTTTGCTTTTGCTCCCTTCTCAACCTCTATAACCTCGGGTGTGTGTCACTGGGCTTCTCACCCGGCTTACCCTCAATCTCACACGACCACTTCTCAAAGTGATCACCTTTACATGCTCTCTAGGTTGGTCCCTAGTTACTCGCAAGCTTCTTTGTAGCCTTTCCCGATAAGCATCAAGAATGTCCCTACTTGACTTTCAAGATTATGTAAAGAGGCGGTGTGGTTGCAGAGTATAGCCTCAACTAATTGGAACCTTGTATCGATGATTGCAGCACAAACCTAGTTAAGGCCTTCTCCAAATCGCTCATTAGGGTCTCCAAAACCGGAAACTCTGCTTTTCATGTTTGGGCTTGCATATTGTTGTTGGAAACAGGGTCTATAGCCCTTTAGGACCTAGGTTGCTCCACGCAGAAATGGGATGACTCTTTTCATCCCGGATTGTAGGTATGGTCAGTATAGGTTCCTTGATTCCTCGATAGCATTACCTACAAACTACATTCTCAACCAAAGATGCATCACCAATAGAGATCGGGCAATCGGAGGGAGCATGTCCTCCACCACACCCGGTGCTAGTAGTCATGGCCGCCACTCTATTCGAGGTTAGGAGATCTAACTTCTTACTCAATGATTAAAACTTGAGTCGCCAATGAGGCTACACGTGTATCTCATGGAGACCGGCCACTTTTTTCTTCTCCCTAGCATTCCATTGGTAGTCAAATGCTTTAACCCCATTTCTTCAATTAATTGATGAGGCTCACCGGGGTCTTTCTACCCAAGATACCTCCTCACTGCCACATCCAAGAGTTTCTTTATGTACTCAAATTCAGACCGCTAAAGGTCTCGAACAATCATCCACTCCGGGAATCCGTGTTAAGTGGGCACATTCTCAGAGCTCCTTGAACCTTTCCCACATCTCAAATAAAGACTCCACTCCAACTGCCAGCAGACGAGATCTCATTCCTAAGTTTTGCGATTTTCAAGGAAAGGAAATAATGTACCAAGAAAAGCTTCTACCATCTCTTCCCATGTGGTAATTGATGCTCTAGATAATGAGTGTAGCCACATCGCCGCTCTCCCATATACTCTACATATCAAACACATCGAGAAAAAGTTCTCTAAATGACTATTTAGATCCTCATGCCCAAACCATTGAACGCGTAGATTGGCCGCAGACAGGTGAATGAATGCCACATCAAAGTTTAGCTGTAATTAGACGGGGGACGCTGACAATGCTCGATTGTGTCCCCAACACTGCGAAGGTTTGGCAATCCGATAATCTCGCTGTTGCTCGATTCCTTCCGCCCATGTTTTCGCACTCTTCCACCCCAAAATCAGCCTAGATTAGACTATTCTGTACGCCTTTTTCCCTTCTTCTCAAGTAAGTTCAAGCTTGGGGTCTCCTTCAATTACATATGGAGGGGTTCCCTGGGTCATAACTCTGAGTTGTACCCAAAAGAAAGAAAAGAAATCAGGACGATGCATGATAGAATAAGAAAATATGAAACAGACGAATAAATGAATAGCTAAGAAAACAAAGGCAAAGTATCTTTTAAAAACGCCTACTCCCGTAACGGGCGCTAAAATTTGACACGCGGTTATGCATGGTAAACCGCAAGTGCACATGTAGTCGGGCATAATCCCATGAGTGGGCATCGTGATCCATGGAGAGAGAGAATATGAGGACACTTAACTTATGTTTCTTAACTAATGTGGAAGATGAATAGTGACAAGTGTGATGTAAAATATGAAATAAGAAAAATAAAACAACAAGATAGAGGCAAAAGTAAAGAAGAAGGTAAGGCAATCAATAAAAGATGGGGTACTCCGGATATTGATCCGTCTAGGGACAATCATTTTCAAGTACAAGAACCTCTATTATACTTTCTAATTGATGGAACAATGAGTCGTGAATCCTAATTACATGATCCCAAATTTAAGGTCAACCATGCCTAACTCTATACTATGTCCCGAAGGAGAGATTAAATAACCTCTCAACCTCGAGACTCGCAGATAGAATTGTAATGAGATCTAGGGATTCCAAGTGATAAACCCTATTCCTATTTATAGACCCAACCCTTTGGTCCGGTGAAAGATCCTAGCCACATTAAGCCCTAGGTGCTAAAATTGCTTCATCGCTTCACTCCGCTGCACTAGCAACTAAGGCTTAGCGAAGGTCATCCCTAGCCCATTCAATCAGACTACAGCCAGAGAGAACCTTGGAACATGGAAAGTGGGATAGATCGCATGGGAGAAAGCTGCACGCCTCGCACATCTCGACTCACCCTCTCAACCTCTCTAATCTAGTTTTGTCTAACTCTATGGTGTGTCACTCACTCACAAGAGTTACCAAAATAATCTCCTCACCTTAGCTCACTCTGGGGGAGTATTCATACAATCAAGTCTCCAAGATTGGAACTCACAATAAACACTAATTAATTGAAAGCATAATAAAAGAGGTGATGAAACGAATACATCCTAGGGTTCACAAATCCTAAGTGTCCACTAGGGTTTAGCTCCATGGAGCTAGATATAATCACCGAAAATCGAATGTACATAAAGCATCCATAGAAAACTCCTTGTTAGTCATGGTGATGGTCTTGTGGAGAGTCCTCTACTGCGTTGCAAGGGTCCCTTTCCAGCCGTGTCACCTAGGATACACCTCACCGGATCGTACCCGGCGAAAACTCTCCCACTAACCTTCTTCTTCAAGCGAGCGATGTGAGACCGGTGAACTCTCAAAGCCCTTGCCAGTGCCTCTCAAAACCTAGCCACCGGCCTCCTCTCAAGTTGTGAAAAAAGATGAAGAAATGAATCTTTGGAAGTCAGAATTGAGCTCAGTTTTAAAGGGTTGGGTCGAGGAATCCCACACACACCTATGTAGGCGACCACAGCCAGATTTTCCTGCCAGGCGTGTGGATTCACATTTTCCCCTATTTTTCTCGGTATGTTAAATAATCTTTGTGCAGTGTTTTGCTATAGTGTTTTTTACAATACCATGCGATGTTATGTTGTGGATCACTGCCTTTAATATGAATATGTTGGTAGAATCTTGTTCTATATCCATAAGTCGAGGAATGCTTGAATATTCTGCCCATGCTTGCATGCTCAAATAATTGTGCTAACTCAAGTCTGATTAAGAGGTTGGCTCACGTTCACACTGTCTAGAACTAACCTATGTCTTGGCGTTTGAACCTTGTAGTTCCCTCCAAATTAGTGCATTAGAAGTGGCACATTGAAATCTCTCTCATAATTGGCCTCACAGCCCTACCACGCATAAAGTAAAATCATGCCGCCTCGGCCAAGCTTTTGGAAACTAGAAAGTAATGTAATATAAAGCCTTCATTCCTATACTCCTTTCTGGCGCTTATCACATTACGAAAACATGAAATGAGTGAAAACTTGTATTAATTGTGTATGTTTTGATTCAAATAAGCGACATTACTATAAAAACGCAGATGAGGTTTTGACAGAAAAATACATAGA